>NC_051315.1:135242205-135275179 GCF_015220235.1 Choloepus didactylus | reverse complement strand
GGGTCGCCGCTGGGGAGCTGCGTCTCTATTTATCAGACAACGTCAAATCCCGCCAAACTCCCGCCCCACCATCAGCACCACTAGCACTGGTTTTCCTTAATCATTAAATTTCACTAATGAACAGCCCATGCTGCGTGCACTTGCGGCAGACGAATCAGCTCACACGCTAGTGTGTGTCCCGAACGTTTCCTCATCGCCCCCGTCTTACAGTTGAGCAAATTGGGGCACACAGACGCTATTTCACCCCTGGGGCAGGTGCCGAGGGCAGCTGGGGCTTTGCGGAGTGAGAGGGAGCCAGGCCGGCGGACCCTGGGGGGACGGAGGGGCCGTGTCCCCCCATGCCCACAGCCCCAGAGGCAGGGGAGCCGGGGGGCTCTGCCCTCAGTCTACCCCTCCTCTGCTTCCCAGAAGGGACCCTCAGCACACAGAAGACAATTTATTCCAACTAAAGAGGCTTTGATGTTCTGCAGGAAGGGGGTCCTTAAGAAATGGGGCCACAGATGAGGCAGGAAGCCGTCTGCTGTGGCTTTGCCTCACTTGATGGAGAAAAGACCAGAGGGCCTAGTTGGACACAGTGGGGTTTGGGGGTAAATGAGCCCCAGGCTGCCTGCCGTGGGGTCACGCCAGGGACCCCCCGCCGCCCAGGGCTTCCCCCTGTCATGGCAGCCCATCCTCTTTTCCCTGGGGTCACGGGACTTCAGAGCAGCCCGGCGTGACCCCTTCAGCCAGGACAACACCCCTGAGGGCGCTTTACACATAGGCCAAACTGGTTCATGAGTCTCGCGGTTGCTTTGTTAAGCAAGGGGCAAACAATCATTTCATCATTTTTCTCCATTGCAGCATGTATTAAGGAAACTAAATCAAACTTCCTGTCTTTAGAGGGTGGTAACGGCTGTACCCCGTTTTCTCTTCTCCCAAGCTGGGGGACTGGAGGCCTGGCAGGGGCTCGTCTGACCCTGGGGGGCCACTACTCCTGGGTACATACAGGCAGCTGGCATTCCCTTTGACGTTTTTCATCAGTCAGTGAGGGTGGCCGGGAGCTGTGGGAGCCCCACCGCCCTCCCCGAGAGCTGAGGGGAGCTCACAGTCCCTGGTTCGAGCTTGTCTCATCCAACAGCTTTTCTGCCACCTTCTCTCTTTGTTTCATAACAGATGCCACTTGCTATTTCCTGAGAAATGCATCTGTCCTGCAGTCTGGACACTCTCGTCAGTCTGGCACTCCTTACTAGAAGTTCTCATGGGGAGTTTTGATCAGAAAGTGGCTCTGGCGAGGGGTGAGAGTTGGGTGGGTGTGAGGGGGTGGGAGCCAGGGGCCATCCCCTTCCTCACAGTGTTGGATGGGGCCCAGCCCCAGGCTCCCAGCCCCCGGGGGGACACGGCGGCTCACTGTGGGACTGACCACCACGGTGCGTCTGTTTTCCAGGAAAGCAGATTCGGCCCGGGTGGGAGATGTGGGTTGTGTGGGCTCAGCCCCTTGAAAAGGAGTCTGCTTCTGTCAGGGCTGGTGCCCACGAGGGTGGCTGCTGCCCGGCTGCCAGCTGGTCTGGAGCTGGATGGGCACTGAGCTCTGTTCTACCCCAATTGCGGCTTCTCTTTCCTGTGGCAGCCAGACAAGTGCCACAGACGTTGGGGACTTCAACCACAGAAGCCTTAGGTTGGGTGGCAGGGGCTGCGCACCCAGACGCCTTTCAAGGAGCCCCTTCTGCTGGCTCCAGGGGCTCCGGTTCACAGCAGCAACCCTTTTCTGCTCATATGGATGTGTCTGCTTCCTCTCTTCTTATCAGACACCCCTGTGTTGAGGGGTGCCTGCTCCAGTGTGACCCCTCCTATTCAACCAATTATCTGCAGTGAGCCTCTCTGCAGAGCAGGTTCCCTTCTCGGCGTGCCCTCCCCCCAAGCAACACCTTCAGTTTTGTGGCAATGGAAGTCACCCAGGTCACCCCGATGAAGTCCAGCCTCCTGGGAACCGCTCCTGCCCTTTCCTGGAGGGGGCACAGGGCACTGGGTGCTCATTTCTCACCATTTCCTTCTCCATGTGACCTGGCAATGCTGATATTCCCAAGCAATGACAAAGGATTTCCGTGGAGTCTTTGCATGTCAATGTCATTCTCCTAGTGAAGCGACTTGTTTGGCCCTTAAATGGCACCACCCGAGGCGCTCGGCTCCATGCTGGCCCCTGCGAGGTCCTGGCCCAGGGCTCCTGAGGCGGCCTGAGTCGCACAGGGGGCTCCGTTTTCCCGAGGAGTGACCCAGGCCCCCGAGACTGCAGGGGAGGAGAGGAGGGGTGTTGTGCTCCTTCCAAACACGAGAAAACCATACAAATAACAGAGAACAGGAGGACGCAGGTGAGGACCAGGTGAAGAGCTCCCACTCGGCAGCAGCAGGGTGCCTGCCTTCCAGCATCCACCCTGCATTCCCTCCATTCTTTGCACCTGGGGGATATGGAGAAGTGCGAGAGAGAGCAGCTTTGCCCCTCAAGAGCCCACCTTTGATGGGGATCTCAGGTTGGCCATGCAGGTGTGGAGCTGCACCTGGATTTCAGGCTCATTTCTGTGTTGGGGCAGCCCCATGGGGCTCCAGTCAGCAAAGGAGCAGGCAGGAGGGGAGAGGGCGGGGGGCCCTGGCCAGGCTGGGGGGTGCACTCACCTGCGAGCATGTTCTGGGTGCGGGGCCCAGCCACGTGCCCCCACCGGGTCATAGAGTCCAGGGGGAGCGAGGCGGGTGGGTATGGGGGAGGAGAGCTCCGGGGGCCGGGGACCCTGCCACGGTTTGTGGTTTCACCGCGTCCTGGTCCTTAGGGGTGTCTGAGAGGCTGGGCTGGGGACTGGCTGCAGCTGGGGAGCCACAGGGCCAAGTGAGGGGATTGCGCTGAGTAGTGAGTGGGGAAGCCCTGGTCTCACTCCTTGTTGGCTGCCACCTGCCATGAGCCCACGTGCGCCTGGCCTCTGGCCCTGGCAGCCTCCCGGCTGCCTTCCGTCCTCGGCACGTCCTGCCACAACAGTGCTGGCCGCGGAGGCCCTGCGTGGCCGGCTGCTTCTGGCCTCCACCTGGCCACTCTACTATGAGGAGCCTTTCCTTCTGTCCTGGCAAACTCCTGATACCCTTCAAAACCTTTTCTTGGAAAGCCTTCCCATTTCCCTTTCCCATCCCAGAGAATGATTTGTTCATGGAAACTTTGGAAACTTCTATGATGCATGAGGGGTGAATCCTTGGCATTTGCCAGGCCCCTGGGCTCGCGCTGGTGTCCCCAGGGGCCACGCCCTCCTGTGGCCACACCTCAGGTGCCTGGGTCAGTGTCCAGCAGGAGGCTGGCCCTCGGCAAGTTGGCCACCCTGAGCTGAGGCCCATGTGAAGATCTGGTGGTCTTCTCTGACGCCAGGAGTAGCCAAACCTGCTTCACCCACAGTCCACCCCCAAACTCCCGGCTCAGGCTCCCATTAGGACACAGCTCGGCTTCAGGGGGTCTGGTGGGCGCAATGCTGATTTAGCCGATAGCCACACACTTGCCGGCACACTCTGGGGTCTGCCTGCTTGGGGAGTACAGGTCTACAAGGCCCAGAAGGCAGGCAGCCTTTCCAAGAAACTCCCCAAGTCTCTACCCTCCCTCCATCCCCCACCCCCTACTGCTCTGCAAAGTGAAAAGGAGGGGCCGGGGCAGGCAGGAGAGAAAGGGCTGTAACCTCCGGGTGCTGCTGGCCTGGGTCAGCTCCTGGACACTGAGCTGTGGTGCACGTCCAGGCCCGTGTCCAGCATTTAGGCCAGAGACAGGTTCCGGAGTCCTGTCACCAGGTCCTGGTAACCGACACTCTGGGATGGGGCCTCCACCTGCCCTTCTTCCCTTCTCCTTCCACACCCACAGGATACCAGCGCAGGTGGGAAGGGGGAGGAGCTTCAGCAGGAGGGTGGGGCAGAGTCACAGGGGGTGAGGGGTGGAGTCATGGGACAGAGGCAGAGCCCCAGTGGTTGATGGGCGGAGCCATGGTGGGTGGGGTGGGGTGAGGGGTGGAGCCACAGTGTGTGAGGGGCGGAGCCACTGTGGGTGAGGGGTGGAGCTGCAGGGCAGGGGTGGAGCCAGCTCTCCCTCCTCCCACTCTTTGCCAGGCGGTCCTGCGCATCCGCTTTGGCCCAGGGGATCCTAAGCTGCCTCCTGGACACCCAGCCCTGACGCAGATCAGAGCTTAGGGGAAATGGGTCTAGGCTCTGGGGAGACATTGAGGTGAGCACCCCAGCAAGAGAGGGCCCAGCACTGTACACGCGGCAGTAAAGGGAAAGATGCTGCAGGAAGGTGTTGATGGGTGGGCTGGCTTAGAGACCCCCACTCCCACCCCCGCCACCCTCTGCTGGGGGGAGCAGGGGCCGCCCCCCAAGTGGGAAGGTCACTGCTGTGAATCAGACTTTTGCATTTTGAAAGGGCAGTGTGAGTTTAATACGCTTGGACTTGATGACTAAATAGCGTCTGTCACCTGGCCGTGCTGTGGGGTCTGCAGACCTGCCCTGCACACCTTCCTGCTCCCCCTTCCTGTGGAGAGGGTCGCTGTGGAGCTCCCTGACGTCGGCCCTGGGGGCAGCATCCATCCGGTGGGCTGCACTGGCGAGTGGGAGGCTCCCGGGGCTGACGCCCAGGCCGGGGGGCTGTGATGGGCTGGATGGCGGCCCCCAAAGGCCTGCCTGTGTCCTCAACCCCAGAAGCTGTGAAGTGGCCTTGTTAGGAAACAGGCCCTGCAGGCGAGACCACCCTGGGTGGTGCAAGAGACACCGGGGTGGGTGGGGTGGGCGTGGGGAGACGGGCTGTGCAGGGCGGCGGAGCCAGGAGCTGGGGGGACAGGTGGGGGCCCGGGGAGGGGCCCGGCCACAGCTCCAGCGGGGACTTGCGGCCTGCGGAGGTGAGGGAAGGGGCCTGAGCTGGTTTTGGTGATTTGTTACTGTCGTCACAGGAAGCACAGGGAATGCACAGAGCAAGTCGCCTCCATCTGCTGGGCAGATGTGGCTGACGCGGAGGCCGGTCCTCGCGGTGGGGAAGCCCCAGAGCAGAGGGAGGGCCGGGGATTCTCCTGGGGAGCAGCAGGCCAGCCCAGTGGGGTCCCTCCTGTGGTGGGGCGAGCCCCCACTGCCCTTGGCCTCTCCGAGCCTCCATTTCATCTCTAGTGACAATAAGAAGATCCAACTACAGTCAGGGTTTAAAGCTGCCTTCCAGCGTGGTTTCCCCAACTCAAATCTTCTGCAGGAATCTGACATCTACACCGGGAAGAGGGTCGGCACCTTCTATTGGACTCAGAGCAGAGAGCCAGACCCCGACCGCCCCACCATCCCCGCCACCTCTGACCATCCCCAACCATCTCCCTGACCACTGCCCCTGACCCCCACTCCCCGCTTCCTGCTTCAGGACCCACCGGCTCCGCCCTCATTGCCCCCTCCCCGCGCTGCCGGGACTGGTGTGAGGTGGGTCCCAGGTGCTCACTGCTGGCCCGGGTGGTCACAGGCACCTCCTCCCCTTGACCCCGCGACCCCAGCCAGGGCGTGTGTCCCTCGGGAGGCGGTGGGAGCTCTCGGATGGTCGGCTTGGCTGATTTAGCCTGAACTTCAGGAGAAACACACGCTGTGGGTCCCTGGGGAGGGCTCCGAGGGAGCCCCGTGAGGCTGGGGTCCTGGGGGACGCCGGGGGCACTGTCTGCACATGTTGGACGTTTTCAGAAACAGAATCAGCGGGGGATGGGGTTCCGGTCCATGTTTTTAGGGGGAGCTGGGGGAGGAGATCCAAAGCGTCCCTGAGAAGGGATGTCCTTAAATCTGAGATCATTCCCATTTTGCCAAGTTACAGCCGCAATCAACGTCACCCCCCGGGGCAGGAAGCAGCGCTGCTTTCCTTGTCTCTGTCCTTGCCGGGGCCTGGCCCGCGGCCTCGATCCCTGGGAAACACCGTGTCCCCGTTTGTCCCGTCTGGGGGAAGGCTGGCACAGAAGGCCACGTCTCCCCGGGAAGGAAGCTGTGCCCTGGCCGGGTCTGGGCTGCCCCGGAGCTGAGGACGCTCTGGGTGTTGGAACTTCTCTGAGTGCCTCCCCGACACCGGCCTTCAGCTTCATTTCCTGTCTTTCCCCTTCTCCCCACCGGAACTTCTCCCAGGCGGGTCTGCAGAACTCTCCGGGAGAGTTCTGCATTTCTGCTAATTTCAGTTTTGCTTTTGAGGGAGTCCAAGCAGCTTGTGATTATGGTTCAACCAAGAGAAGCGGCTTTATTTTCATGCACTGAGGTGCATCTGAAGCACAGTCTCCTTACTGAATGCAGAGTGTGAGGTGGTCCACTCTGACCATGGGCCTCTCCAAGGTCTCTGAGACACTTGGCCTTGCTGGGGCCTGTTTGTCGCATCTGGCCTGATGCCCCCAGAGTGGGGGCAGAGCGTGCGTTTGTGCAAGGGTCTGCAGGTGCCCAGGCTCTGCCCTCTCGCAGGCCCAGCCAGGGGTGTTTGCCCTCGGGGCCGCCGAGTGAGTTTTGTCTCGTCAGGAGGAGCATTCTGGGAATCTGATGTCTCACGCTGTTGTGGGTGACGTGGAACTGAAAATGGGGCAAGAGTGATGAGGGTGGAGAGAGGCTTGGGTTCCCGCCAAGGCCGGGGTGCCCCGTACAGGGATTTGGGGAGGTCTCGGGCCTTCGTGAGATGCCTGGGGCCCACGCTCGGCCTCCGCCCGCTCCCAGGAACACGTGGCGCTGTCTCCCCCGGAGCAGGGCGGCCCCTTTCGCTCACCCCGAGTCCCGGCGCCCAGGGCGCCTGGCAGGGCCCCTCTGCCACCTCCCCTCCCCTGCCCCCGCGACGAGGTGCCCCACGAGGAGCTGGGGGTCCTTCCTCGCTGTTCCTTGGGCTTTCCCTTCACGCCCTGGGGACGGGTGGCAGGTGCAAATACAATTATACGTAGATACCTAAGCGGCCCTTCCTCTTCACTCACAAACTCCGTATCAGCAAATTCACCAACCTGCCGACATTTGTTCGAAGTCTGCACATCAGTGCCCGCGATGCTCCCCTCATTGTGGCCATGCACCGAGCGGCGAAAGATTTGAGTCGCCCGATGGCCCGTTCCCTGCCTGCTTCCTTCTCATCCTGTAAACAAGTGTCCTTTCTGTGCAATATTTAGTGCTACTTTTTTTTGCATTTTTGTGCTTTTTTGGTGATTCTGCTGTTTAAAATGGCTCCACAGGGAGGCTGCAGCGCTGTCTGGTGTAAGGGCAAGGGGCTGGGACGTGCCTGGCGGAGAAAGCACGGGCATTTGTTTGGCTTTGTTCAGGCTGAGAGTTCAAAGTTAATAAATCAACAAAATATATCAAATAAGGAGTCTGTAAACAGAAACACAGGCAGGACAAGGTTATGTGTCGATCGGCTCTCGGGCTCCCCTGTGTTTCAGGGTTCGCGAGTTCATTGTCACCGAGGCATCAGAGACCGTAACTCCTGTGACTAGACACACACGTGCATATGTCATACGTGTACTTTACCAACATGTGTGTGTGTTTCGCATAATTCTTTATTATGTTTTCTCCCAAGCATGTTGAGCCCCGTGAGGGCCTCACTGAATTTCTCTCCACGTGTTTATTTGGCAGGTGAAACAGGTGTGGTTTCTGTCAGGTTTGCGACTTTCCTCTCTGGGGACTCGTCATCCCGGTACCTCGTGGTCAGCTCTGGAAATGCCGAGGACACCGGGAAGCTAAGGAAACAGTTCTGTCAGCTTTTGTTTCATGTATTTGGAAACTGTCAGGTCTTCTGGCTTTAGTTTCCAAGCTGCTGAAAGAAATATCACACAATGGGTTGACTGAAGCAACAGGAATTTACCGGCTCACAGTTTTGAACCTACATAAAGTCCCAAATCAAGGCGTTGGCAAGGTGACACTTTCTCCCTGGAGACAGTGGCCTTCTGGGGCTGCTGCCGGGGATCCTTGGTCCTTGGCTTTTCTGTCATGCGGTGGCATCTCCTCCTTTCTCTTCTGGTTCTGTTGACTTCCAGCTTCCCGCTGCTCCCTGTGGCTTCTCTTCCCGTGTCCAATTTCCTTTGCTCACAAGGACTTTGGCCTCCTGGGTTGTGGCCGCCCCTCATTCGGTTTAGGCACCTTAACTAACGATGTCATCAAAGGTCCTGCTGAAAACGGGTCCACGGCCACAGGCCCGGGCTGGGACCCGAACTCGCCGTCTGTGGGGACACGATTCAACCCCCAACAGCCACAAACATTTAGGATTTTTATGTCTTCCTGACAAATGAGCCTTTATCACTATGAAATGCCCCTCTCTACGCCTTGTAATACTACTGGGTCTGATGCTGATGTTCCATAGCAGCTTTCTTATGTTATAGATGATACTGCAGATCTTTTTTTGTCATTTTAATGTTCAACCTGTCCATGTGTTTATATTTTAAGTGTGTGTCTTGTAGACAGTGAATAGTTGGCTCTTGGGTTTTCACTCAGCCTGGCAATCTCTGCTTCTATATGTATTTAACGTAATTATTGATTTGGGTGGCTATCAATCCACCATCTGTTATTTGTTTTCTGATTGTTATAGATCACTATTTAAAAAAATTCTCCTGTTTCATTCTTCTGTTCTTCCTTTCCTGCCTTTTTTGGGCTAATTGAATATATATATTTTCTCTCTCTCTCTCTAAATATATATATATATATATATATTACTTCATTTTAATTCTTCTACTGGTCTTTTAGCTATGCCTCTTTATATTATTTTTTAGTAGTTATTCTAGAGGTTGTAATAAATATCCTTAACTTATCATAGTCCATTTATTTCTTCACATAAAATGTAAGAACCTAGCAATAGTCTAATCTACTAACCCCATCCTTTAAGGAATTGTCATGTGTTTAACTTCTACATACATTATAACTCTAAAATGCAATGTTATTATTTTTACTTTAAAAAGTCTGTTGTTTTTAAAGAAATGAAGAAGGTTGGATTCTCTGGGGAACAGATGCTGGGATGGAGTGGGGAGTGTACATGTTTTATTGGAGCGGACGCTTGTGGATGGAGAAGGGGGGAAGCAGGACTGGGTGGGGGGAGCCATCAGGCCACACTGCACAGCTGGAGTCTGCCCGGTGGGTCTCCCGAGCGGAGGGGTCCGTGGGAGCGGTCAGCGCGGGGCAGGGGTGCTCAGCCTCGCCTGGCGCCTCTCCTGGGCCACCTCTGCTCAGAGCCATCATTTCTCCAGATTTTTTTCCTCTGTTCTTTCTCTCCTTTCCCTTGGGATTCCATATATGATAAACCACTTAACATTCTCCCACAGGTTACTGAGGTGCTGTTCTTTTTACATATTTTTTTCTCTTCATCTTCAGATGGGATGCTTCCTATCGCTACCTGCTTTTTTTCTCTTAAGCCCATCCAGTGAATTTGCATTTTGGAAATCATGTATTTTAGATATCTGGATCTCTTTTACAGTTTTCACTCCTCTGCTTCTATTTTCCTCTGAGTCCTGCAGCTACTTGTAATAGACGCTTTAATGTCCTTGTCTGCCAATCCCAGCATTGGAGATGTTTCTGGGTCTGCTTCAATTGACCAGTTTTTCTTTTCTTGCATATGGGTCACATTTCCCAACTGCTTCTCATGTCTGCTTCTTTGTCCTGAGTATTATGCGAGAGAATGTATATAGAGGGCCCTGCCTGGTGGAAGTGTCCCCCGCGATGTGTAGAATGAGAGATGTCTCCTTTGTGGTCAGTTTTGTTCTGGCAGCAGTTAGGAGGCTGGTTTGTTGTCTGTTTTGGTTTCACTCCAGTCCTAGTGTGGTATTTCCCTGAGGCTTTTCTCCCTTCCCCAAGGCCTGGCCTTTCTGGGCTCTTGGCCAATGTTTGCGGAGCAGCAGGGAGACTGGGCTGGGGTTTCCCTGGCCCGAGAGCCCCTCGCTTCCCCACTCAGCTCCCAGCCCTGCAGTAGCAGCTCTTTGCTGGCCTTGTGGAGTCTTGCCCTGCACACTCGGAAGCCCGTCTCAGACAAGGGCACTCAGGGGCCCCCACAGACTTCCGGGCCCTTCACAACTTAGCTCCCTCCTCCGTGGTTTCCTGCTGTTGGGGATCGAATCACACCCCTCACCACTGACATGTTCAAGTCTTAATCCTCGTCCCTGCGGATGTGAACCCATTTGTAAACAGGATCTCTGAAATGCTGTTATTTGTTAAGGTGAGGCCAACCTGAATGGGGAGGACCGTGAGTGAGGCCAACCTGAATGAGGGAGGACGGTGAGCGAGGCCAACCTGAATGGGGGAGGACCGTGAGCGAGGCCAACCTGAATGGGGGAGGATGGTGAGCAAGGCCAACCTGACTGGGGGAGGACCATGAGCGAGGCCAACCTGAATGAGGGAGGACGGTGAGCGAGGCCAACCTGAATGGGGGAGGACTATAATCCTGCATGGCCGAGGTCTTTACAAGCAAAGGAATTTGGTCCTGAAGTAGAAGGCAGAAGTCAGCAGAAACCTGATGGGTGGCACAGGAGAGAGGTGGCCATGTGACCTTGGGGATGGCTGGGATGAGAGAGACTCGTAAGAAAGCAAGCCCTGATGCCTCGACATTGGACCTCGAGCCTCCAAGACTGGATGACAATGATTCCTGCTGTTTAAACCCACTGGGGTGTGGCATTCTTCATGGCAGCCCTGGCAAGCTGCGACACCTGCCCTGCAGTTCCCGGGAGCACCTGTGTCCTCATCTCAGAGAACTCGTCCTCCTGCTGCAGCTCCCCTCCTGGGAGGGGAAACATGCCTGGGTGGGCCACTAGCCGAGGGAGAGCACGGACCCACACTGCCTGGCATCCAGAGCCTGAACGCAGTTGCCTTGTGCGTTTGTCCATTTACAGCGGCTGTGGCAGGGCAGGCCCAGTCCTGGTGACTCTGCTGCAAGTGGAGAAACCTCGATCATCCTGCCAACCACAAGGGACTCTGGGCTAGCTACAGGCAGGGAGGACGCTCCTGCCTGACGTGCTGTGAAAACCTACCTGGCAGCTCCCCAGATCACTCAAGCAGAGAAACAGCCCCTAGTTTAAACCTGGAGTTGCTGGGAGGCGCGACAGAAGCATGTGGCCGAGGAACACAAGCAAATCACCCCTTCCTTGTGGGGGGGGGGGGCGTGTCGGTGGGTGCACCGCCAAATTACCACCGAATGTGGAGCACCCTCGGACAGCATGAACTGGATCGGCTCAGCGTGTTTCATCTGGTGCCTTCCCAGTGCTGCCCGCCTTCCTGCGTGGCACATGGGAGCGCGTCTTCTGAAGCCGCAGCGCGAGCAGGCAGCCTTGGGGTTCCGGGTAATCGAGGGAATGAGCTTGAAGGGATCCGACATGCTCTCGGCTGCAGGTGGGGGCCGGGGGGTGCCTCCCCCTGCCGTGGCCTTGGGGTGCTGATAGCTGCATTCACAGCAGGCCTCTCCCTGAGGACAGACCCATGGAGAAGCGAGGCAGAGCCCCGGTCAGGAGGACGGCAGGCTCCAGGCCCTCCCAGTGGCCCCACCCTGGACTCCCCGGGAGGGTCCTGAGTCCGGGCTATCCTTCCTTCCACTCTAAAAGTCACAAACTGGGGCTTACAACAACAGATCAGTGTCTCCCAGCCTCGGAGGCCAGAGGTCCCTATTTGGGTGTCTGTCCTGGCCCTCTGGGAGCCTGCGGGGTCCAGTGAGGCTGGAGTCCATGGGGCCCCTGGGCTGGTGGCACAGCCCGACTGCTGCCTCTTCCCGTGTCCGTCCCCTCTTGGTGTCTGTCTTCTCCTTGGAAGGAGGCTGCCTGTGTTGCATAAGAACCCTCCCCCCACATCTGGTTTGGCCTCCTGCTACCTAATCGCATCGCCAAAGACCCCATTTCCAGACGGGGTCGTGTCCGTGGGCTCAAGATGCGGCATGGACATGTCCTTCTGGGGGACATGGTTCCATCCCCAGGAGATGGTCCCAGCCCTTGTCAGCCTTTGCTGTCCGCCAGGCCTGGGCTCCCTCGCTCTCCGTGACACCCCAGAGCTCAGATGCCCTGTTGACTGGACTGAACCTGAGGAGGGTTCCAGGAGGTGCCCTGTGTCTCCACAGCAATGGCTCGCCCAGAAACCCCCAAATCTGGCTTTCTGAAGCCCTTCATTAGAGATTCATCCCGGGCAGTGTGGCCTGGAAAGTTCGAGCTCCGTGCTCTTCTGCATCACCGAGTCCACACACCCGCTGTGAGTGAGTTTATCGGTTCCCCCCGCGGCAGGGAGGGTGTGTGTGTGTGTGGGGGGGGCAGCTCTCAGGGGCGGCAGAAGAGGGGTCAACATGGGGTGTGATTAAGGGACCCTCTGAGCTCATGGCGAACTTGGCCCTGGGTCTTGGTTTTCAGGACAACAAAGGAAAACTGGGCTATGGTGGGAGAACAGTTTTGTGGCGGTTGTGTTGAGGGAGGGCTCTGGCCTTAATCGGAGAGGAGGATAGAGCCGAGGCCTGGCCGTCGTGCCCGAGGGCTGCCACAGGGAACCATGAGCAATGCCTGGCTGTGCTTTCTCCTCTCTGCACCCAAGAGTAATTGCTTTTGTTTATGGATTTTCTGAAATGCGCTTCTAATTTGAGTGCCCCTGAATTATGAGCTATGCCAGCTCGTGCATAACAAACAGGTTTCACTGACAAATGCACCAGCGGCAGGAGCATCTTCTGCAGACTCGGGCGCCAGGAAGCCTGACGCTGCTCCAGCGATGCTTCTCCTCGTCCCTCGGCCCTGCTGGGTGCTGACCGGGCATCGCGAGTGGCCGGAATGCCACGACAGCCTCGCTGCGCCCCCGGCCCCACTGCCGGCACCGCCTGTCCCTCTGAAGGACAGGGTGGCTGTGTCCAGCCCTGACGGAGCCTCCTGAGGCTCCCGGCCTCTCGGCGCAGGAGGCAGGCACGGCGGGAGGTGACCCTGTGACCAAGATGGCGGGAACGCAGCTGCCCTGCCTCTGGGGGTCGCGGGTCTGCGGGGCCCCCTGCTCCACGCTGGGTCTTGGGACCGAGCAGCTCCTTCGCCGCGTGGCTCTGCCTCTCCAGGGCCTTGGCGTCCTCTCCGTTCAGGCCCCCGTTGTGCCCTCCTCTGGGTCCCCGTGGCTCTTTCTAAATCTCACTGTTGAGTGTGCGATGGGACAGCCCCATGCGGAGTCGCTGGACATTGCAGAAGGGAGTTGGGAGGGACTCCTTCCCCAGGCGCGCCCCGAGCCCGCGGCACCATCCCTCACACTCGCTGCCCGGGGCCTTTCCGCACACACGTGGTTGCCGTCCTGGGAGGTCGGGGGCCGGGGCCTTCGGTCTGGCCTCGGGCGCTGTCTGCGCGTCTTCACCCAGGCACGCTGGGTCTGCGGTGCCCCCTCGGCCCCCTGCTTCTCCCAGCTCTTGTCTGGGGTCAGTGGGTGCCAGTGGGCCCTGGGCTGTCCTGCTGCCAAGCCCACATCGTGGTTCGGTGCTGGTCCTGCTCATGGGGAGCGGCTGCGGGGGGATGGCCGTGGCTGAGACCCAGGACGCCGGGGCCCGGGGCCCGCACGGCCCTTCACAGTGGGGCTGTGGGCTGGGGGTGCTGGCTGCCATGCCTGCTCACCGCCCTGCCCTCGCCCTCGGTGCTCCAACCCCAGCCGGGGAGGAGCCCAGGCCAGGCCCTTCCTGTCGCAGCCCCAAGGCCCCCAGGTCACCTCGAAAAGACTGAAAGGCCCTGGGAGGCCCCGAGGTCCTTCCTGCCCTCCACATCCACCTGCTATCTTCACCCACCCACCCCCCACCTGCTTGTGCCTAGGAAACTCCCCCCAGGGCCTTTGCTCTAGGGTCCCTACTTCCCTGGACGTCCACTGGGTTCAACTCTCACCCCTCCCTGCCCTGCCTAGGGCCGTCTCCTGAGTGCTGATGCCCCTGATGCACCTCCAGTCCTGCAGCACTGCACCCATTCCCCCCAGTTCTGCAGCCTCCACACCCAGTCCTGCAGGAATCACACAGAACAGGTACCCGGATGTGTAGCCATCAGCCATCATTCACGTGTGGGAGAAAGTTCTGTGCCTTCTTCGAGAACATGGTACCCCCACTTAGGTTTGCTACGTCTCAGGGTGTCCGGAGAAGAAAGGGTTGGTCTTCTGATCACGGTTCTGAGGTGACGGCCACAGGCTGGGATATGCTGGGATCTAAGGAGACTGGGCATTCTCACTGCTCGGAGGGATGGGTGTACCCTGGAGGGGCTGAGGGGCTGTGGGAGGACAGGGAGGCTTTCCGGGCTGTGGGAAAGGCTCAGAGGCGTCCCTGCACCGGTGGGCCCAGGTGTCCTCCGTCACTGGCCACACTGGGCCTTCTGGTGTCCTCGTCTGTCCTAGTTTGCTAATGCTGCAGAATGCAAAACACCAGAGATGGATTGGCTTTTATAAAAAGGGGGTTTATTTGGCTACACAGTTACAGTCTTAAGGCCATAAAGTATCCAAAGTAACACATCAGTAATCGGGTACCTTCATTGGAGGATGGCAAATAGTGTCCGGAAAACCTCTGTTAGCTGGGAAGGCACGTGGCTGGCGTCTGCTCCAAAGTTCTGGTTTCAAAATGGCTTTCTCCCAGGACGTTCCTCTCTAGCAAGCTTGCACCTCTTCAAAACGTCACTCACAGCTACTCTGCTCCGTTCAGTCTCTCTGAGTCAGCACGTTTATATGGCTCCCCTGATCAAGGCCCACCCTGAATGGGCAGGGCCACGCCTCCATGGGAGTATCCCACGGAAGGCACCACCCACAGCTGGGTGGGGCACATTCCAAGCAAATCTAATCAGCACCAAAAGTCTGTCCCACAAGACTACATCAAAGATAATGGCATCTGGGGGACACAATACATTCAAACCGGCACATCGTCCCTTCTGGGGCCTTTGTGGCCCTGGCTCCTGGCTCTAGAACGGAGGCCCCTAGGTCTTGTTTGATTTGGGGACGGCTGTTGCATCTGGAGAGCCGGATGTCTGACTCAGAGTTCAGCTCCTTTACTTTCTAAGGCTCTTGGGCAACGTTCACCCGTGTCATGGAGAGCTTCTAAGGCAGCTGTCTCCGTCCCAGTTTGTGTTTTCCAGCCCCTGGAAGGGCTGATGTCCATGCAGCCGCATTATTCACCGTCTCCCCTGGCCTTTTCCCTCATGCTGACTGTCACTGGATTTCCCTCGGGGGGGCTTCCAGCTAAGTAGGCGACTGGGTGCCTGTGTGAGGTCCCCAAGCTGCTGGGACACGGACACAAACCCAGTGGCTTAAAGCAGCATGCGTTTATTATCTTACACTCCTCAAGTCAGAAATTCGAGACGGGCCTCCCCGGGCTGAAGTGAAGGGGAGGCAGGGCTGCTTCCTGCTGGAGGCTGGAGCTGTCTCAGCTTCTAGAGGCCGCCAGGTTCCTCGGCTCAGCCCCCTCCTCCGCCTTCAAGGCCCACAGCAGGGCAGCTTCCTCTCTCCTCTCCCCTCCCCTCCCTCCCTCTCTGCCCCCCTCCCTCCTAATGCCCTTGGGATGACATTTGCCCTCCTGCATAAACCAGGAGACCATCCTCGTCTGCAAAGTCCCCTTTGCCACGTCAGGCCATGTTTTCACAGCTTCTGGGGATCGACACGTGGAAATCTTTGGGGTCGTTATTCTGCCGGCCACTGTGCAAATCTGGTTTTCCAGAACAATCAGTATCTCATGGTTCTAAATTGTGAGCAGTTCTGCAGCACGTTTCTGTCTTCCTGAGCTCAAGAAGACCGTGCACTGACTGCCCCCGGTTTCCCTCTAGACTGTAGTGGGGATCCCACAGGCTCAGGGCTCCATCTCGTCTGGCACCGTCCGGGCCCCTCTCAGGACCTCCCGACTGCCCCTCCCTGGTTACCCCTCCCCAGTCATCCCCCCCCAGAAGAGTCCAGGGCTGGGAGACCTTACTGGGGCTCCCTCCCAGGGCCTCCTGCTGGCTGCACTGACCCCGTCTCCTAGTCCACCCAGAAGGGTCTGCGGGCCTCTGCCCCCTCTGCCCCTGCCCCTGGCCACCCCTGCCCCTGGCTCCCCACCCCTGCTCCTGGTACCCCCTCTGCCTCCCCCCGCAACATCCTCCCACAGATGTCCCCCCCTACGCACCCCCCACTCTGCTCCCAGGGAAGCTGGGTCAGGGCCAGCAGTGGTGGGAGATCTGGGGCCAACAATGAGTACCCATCCCTGGCGCCAGATGCCCCCAACTGTCAGCCCTTCGACCTGGGGGTGGGCATCTGGGAAGGAGCTGCTCTGGGGGGCGGGAGACGGGCAAGAAGTGAGCGAGTTCTAGTGACAGGCACGGCGAGGTTGGGAGCTGCTGCTGGGCCATTGGTGTTGCACACAGATGCTGAGCGGTGGGGGGTCCACCTCAGTCAGCCAGGCGGGAGGCCACCCCGTCCTGCGCCTGCTTCCAGCCTGAGAGTGGGGCAGCCCCAGAACCGGGCTCAGGTGCAACCCCATGGGGCCGAGCTCTGGCGGCACCTGAGTCCCCGAGTCCTCAGGACCCTCCCCTCCCGGGGGCCAGGCAGAAGGCGCTGCCCATGCCGGGGCAGTATGGGGTCTGTGCTCTCCTCCATCCAACAGCTGGGAACCATGTAACTTGCTAGACAGGGTTATAGAACCTTTTGTATTTGGGTAAATTTACTTACAGTAAAATACACCCAACTTAGGTGTTTAGATCATGTGTTCTGACATTTGTTCAGCGAACTCCTAAAACAGGATCCAGAACTTTCCACCACCCCAGAAGTTCCCCTTGTGCCCTTCCAGCTGATGCCTGCCCCAGAGGCGACCACCGTCCCACCTCCTGATTCCTTCTGCAGGTCCTTGGGTGTCACTGGGAGGGACGCGTCCTCCTGGAGCTGTTTCCACATCACTTCTGGCTTCTTCCCCCAGAACAGTGCTTCTGAGGGCCATCCACGGTGTCTCATGCACCAGCTGTGTCTCTTTCTATTTTTGAACAGTATTTCATTACTGAATGTACCACAATTTGCTTATTTGCTTTCTAGTTGCTGGACATTTGTGCTGTTTTCAGGTTTTGGATATTTTGAATGAAGCTGCTGTGACTGTACTTGTGTTAGTCTTTTATCCCTGACGTATGTTTTCATTTATCTTGGGTGAGCCCATGGTGTGGAATTGCTCAGTCACTAGGTAACTGCATGCTTCGCTCTCTAAGAAACTGCAACCTCTTTTCTCCAGTAGGTATTATTTTGCACGTCCACCAGTTCGAGAGTTCCAGAAGCTCCCATCCTTGACAACATTCCTCTCAATTATAACCATTCCAGTGGGTAGGAAGTGGCACCTCACTGGGTTTCTCTGATGAGTAATGAGGTCGAGCACCTTCGTATGAGCTTGTTTGCCATTTGCAGATCTTTGTTTGTGAAGTGTCCCTAAGTCCTTTCACTCATTTAAAAAAAAATTGGGTTGTTTATTTGTTGTGTCCTGTCCAAGAAATGTTGCCTTCTCATAGAGTCCCTTATGTTTTCTTCTAGAAGCTTCATGGTTCTGGGTTTTACATTTGGGTGTACAGTCCACCAAGGATTTATATTTGTGTGTGGAATGAGATGGGTCAAGTTAGTTTTTTCCTCCTGTGAGTTGGCAGTTATTGTAGCATCATTTGTTAGAAAGACACTCTTTTCTCCCCTGAATTATGCTGACAACTTTGTAAAAAATTCATTGGGCCTTGTTCTGGTTTGCTAAAGCTGCTGGAAATGCAATATACCAGAAATGAATTGGTTTTTACAATGAGGGTTTATTAATTCACACATTTACAGTTCTAAGGCCATGAAAATGTCCAAAGTAAGGCATCTACAGGACAACACCTTCTCTGAAGAAAGGCTGATGGCATGTGGGAAGGCACAGCCAGAGTCTGCTGAGCCTCTCCCAGGGTTTAGTTTCTCATTTCTGTTGCTTTCTCCAGAATGTCTCTGGGCTTCTGACTTGGCTCCTCTCTCTCAGCTCCTGTGTGTCCCTGCTTGTTTCACCTAAGTGTTTAGGGGTTCTCTCTTAGTTTCCTTGGGGCAAACTCTGGATTTCATCTCTTAGCTTCTCTCCTGGCTCTGGTTTCAAAGGCTGTCTCCAAGATGTCTCTGGGCATTTTCTCTCTAAGCATCTCTTAGCTTAGCATCTCCAAACGCCTTTCTGTCTTCATCTCCAAATGCCTTTCTGTCTTCATCTCCAAGTGTCTGGGTCTATGTTGGCTCTGAGCTCTCCTAAGGACTCAGTGAACTAATTAAGACCCACCTTGACTGGGCGGGGTCACATCTCCATGGAAATAATCTAATTGAAAGATCACACCCACAATAAACTGCACCCACAAGACTGGGTTAAAAGAATGTGGCTTTTGTGGGGTACATAATAGATTCACACCAGCACAGATGTAAATAGCATGTCTCTGTATTTTTTCTTGCTCCATTGAGCTCTGTATTTGTTTGTATTTTTGCCAACACCACAGTGTCTTGATTCCTGTAATTCATGAGAAGAAGTAAATCCTCCAACTTTTCTCTTTCAAGATTATTTTGATTATTCTACATCTTTTGCAATTCCATATGCATTTTAGAATCAGTTAGTCAATTTCTTCAAATTTCTCTGCTGGAATTCTGTGACTATGTTGAATACAAAAATTAATTTGGGGGAATGGACATCTTGACAATATTTAGTCTTCCAGTTCATGAATGAGATACATCTCTCCAATTATTTAGCTTTTCTTCAATTTATCTCAGCCATATCTCAGTAGGGTTTGATGTGGAAATTGTTCACATCTTTCATTAGGTTTACTAGCACTTTATGTTTTTTGATGATTGGAAATGGAATTGTTTTTAAAATTTCATTTTCAAAATTTTCATAGAAATAAAACAGATTTGTTTCATATTGACCTTATATCCCACAGCTTTGCTAAACATACCTGTCATTTTCTACAGGTGTTTTGTAGCCACATGGAGTTTCCTAGGTATCCAGCGATGCCAGGCCAGCTATTTCCTTCCTGCCTTCTCAGGACAGTGGGCCTAGAAGTGGTGAGAGTGGGAGCCTCTGCCCGGTTCCCAGTCTTGGGGTGCAGAGAGATAGTGGTCAGCATCAAGTAAGCTGTTAGCTGTTGTAATTTTGTAGATGCCCTTTAATAGGTTGTGGAAGCTCCCATTGATTTCTGATCTGCTAAGAATTTGATCAGAAGTGGCTACTGAATTTTGTAAAAATTTTGTGTGTGTGTGTGTTTTGAGACAATCATGTGGGTTTTCCCCATCCTCTGTAAATGTGGGCTTGGTGTGTTCTTCGTGGGCATGATTTTGGGTAGGACCCCAATTTCCCCAACAGACTAATTTGTGGCTTTCTACCTATTTCCAGTATTTGAAGGGGAGATAATATAATGTTAATATTACAATTACGACAGACCCTGAGCCCCTTCCTGAATGGCTGGGTTTGTTCTGGGACCTAAGGTGCAGGAAGAGTTTAGAAAATTTTTTTGCACCACAAATTAAAGAAATATTCAACAATTAGTGTGGTTTTGTCAAAACAGACAAGGAGCCAGCTCCTGCTGGCCAATTTGTAACAATCTGGACATCAAAAAGAATAATACTCATAGTGGATGGGCATGCAACTAATCTGTGTAAATCCATGAATCCATAATGATATTTAAAATAAGAGAAAGCCCGAAAACACTCATTTGAGGCAGATATTAAACCAACTCTTTATGCGGAATCATGGCAATTAGAGGGAAAAATTAGGCACTCTCCAGCTTTCTAGCAGGAGCAGAATATCAGTGTAACCACGGCTCTAGTTTACTGGACAGCTCCACTTTACAAAGGTCTGGCTGATAAATGTAGGAGCGACAGGACTAGAAAATCACCTTTTCCAAACCCTGTAGGAAAAAGCCAATCAGGGTGGGGCTATGGATCTGTGCTAAACCCCGAGGTGACCGGCTGAGGGTGGGGGCTGTCTCGGACCGCGTGGCACTCGATCCCCGGAGCCGGCTTGGCCTCTGACTTGGGCTGCGTTTTGCCCCCGTGGTTTCATCCCCAGGCCTTTAGGGATAATTTCCATTTTTAAGAACTGGGAACGGATGGAAGACGGCTAAGACCCCTAGGGAGCAGCCGACCAACCCCGAAGAGGGACGATTGGCAGGACAGGGGTCACGGCGACACGGCCGGATCCAATGCCTGATCTTGTCTGGACGAAACTACTGCACAAGGATTTTGGGGGCAACTGGGGAAATTTGAATGTTATCAGCTACTATTAGAGTAATGTCAGCTATTAGGACTTTTTGATTTAAGGACTTTTTGTAACTTTTGTTAAGCATGATAACTAAATTTTGGTGATAGAGGGAAATGCTCTTACTCTTAAAAGGGGGCCCTGAAGAAAAAAGAAAGCACAGAAAATAACATATAAGGAAGCGGTTTCTGTCTCGTCTATTCTGTGGTCTCAGTTTGCGCTTTTCCCACACACCTTCAGGACTGGACTTCAAATCCCAGGTCCGACCGGCCTCGAGGGGAGCTAACACCTGCCGGCCGAGCCCCCCAGCCTCACCTTCTCCACTTCCCACAGCCTCAGCCCCCAAACCCAAGTCCACATTCCCCAAAACTGGAGGATGTTTTTACAACCCAGTTGTCAGCAAGACCTGGTCTGAGTGGACACGATGCTGTTTAAAAACCTCCATGAATCCGACCGAGACCGAACATTCATACATCTTCTGGGCAGAAACGTTAAAATGCCCAACGGCAGGTGTTAAGTAATTTATGGGACACACCTTGTATTTCTAAAGCTGGAAATAGTCTGAATTTCAAACATGCCTGGATCAGGGGCTGTGGTGCTGTGTTCTCTTCCTGCCAAGGGGGAAGCTGAGGCACAGACAGAGCTCAGGCAGCACACGCAGCCCTGTGTGGCTCGTGGGGGCTGTTTGCCCCCAGAGCGTGTTCCAACTTCCCAACACTGTCTCAGCTGTGAAAAATGAGAAGCGCATGATTTCAGAGTTTTATTTAAATGTCAGCCATGTTGAATTTGGAAAAATTTGGCAGGAGTTATGGAAAACCTTCCAAAGATTTAGCAGAACAAAAACAAAGTAGCAAGCTAGCATCATCCCGTTATTTTTTAAGTAAACATCAGATGTGAGCAGCTATATTGGTTGATGAAGAGAGACAGCGAGTTCAGGAGGAGGTAATGGCCCATGGAGACGTCCCTCCCTGCATCTCTGTGGCCAATGGAGTCAATTTTCTGAGCCCTGAGGGTTGTGGCTGCAGTGGCCAAGGAGGGCTCCCCAGGGACGGGTGTGGGTGGGTTTCTGTGCCCAACGCAGAGGGCAAGGAGGCTGCTGGGCGGAGGAGAGCCCCCTCCTTGGTCTGGGGGAATGGGGAGGGGACCCCCATCCAGGCAGTGGCCAGGGAACCCGGGGCTCCCCCATCTCCACGGCTTCCCGCTGCACAGGTCTCTCTTCCTTCAGTTACCCCAAGTCCCGTAGAAGGTGAATTATTTACAGGTGGAAAAGGAACGTCCTCTTTGGCTCCCAACCAGGACATTCCATGGCAGCTCAGCTCCCGGGACCGAGACTGCAGCTGCCCTCCTCCACATCGCAACTGACGGAGGGCCGGGTGAGGAGGGGCTCCTGGCCTGGCCCCCACGCCCTGGAAGCCTGCCCGGGCTCCCCTGCCTGGGCTCCCCCTGCCCCTCCAATCCCCTGGCTCTGTCCCCTACTTCTCCCTCACCTGGCACCTCCCAATCTCAGTGTCCAGCTCGGCTTTGCCCAAGGAGAGTGAAGGTGAACCCCGTGCATGTGTTTGGGGTTGACGAGAAGGCGATTCTGTCATTGGAGAAAAAAGCGAGCACGGCAGGCAGTGAGGAGGGTGCGGCTGTTCTGGAAGATTCCACAGAGCCTAATTATAACGAGGTTGCTACACGAATCCCCCTCACACCCACGACAGAAAGCGCAGCGTGACTCCCCAGCTTTTCACGGCGTCGGCAGCGATGCGCTGAAAGACCATGGGGTAGGGTTACTTCTTGCAGCTTGGCACTTTACAAGTCTTAGTGAGTGACATCTCTTTGCACGCTATTTTTAGGGCCATTGATTGACGCCTTACCTCAGCGTGTTTGTCATTGTCACCACCTGGTCATCGACAGCCGGCCGTCTTGGCCTCGGACGCTGACCCTTACAGGTCAGTGCTGGGAGCAGAACTCACTGGATTTTTCTCCAGTTTTCATTTGGTGCCTAAAGCATCCAGGGTTTCTGCTGGGTTTGGGCCTTTCCTTCTGGGCAGTCGTCTCTATGGCTCCAGAGGGGCCGATGAGACAGCGCTGTCCTGACTGGAGTCTGTGTCGTCTGCGTCTGACACAAAGTGCTACTTGCTGTTGGTTTCCAAGTTTTTCTTCACTCAGCTCTTTAGAGAGTTACCAGTGACAGGGGCTGTGTCTTATTTCCTCTCCTTTACCCACTTATCTGTGTTACCCCAAAACGGAACCCGGAATCCACAGGCAGTTAGGACTGGGGAGACGACGTGAGAGGATAGCACCAGCTGCGCCCCAGCCCCGGCTCCCGAGGCCTTCGCCCCTTCTCCCTCCCCCGCCCACCCAGGGCCATTAGCCCCTCAGCCTACGGCTAGGGGTGGACATTGCCCAGCGCAAAGCTTCGATCCCGGGAAATACGGGCGTCTCCAAGCCTGAGTTTTCCCAACTCTGCAAAATCAGGATATTTGGTTTGCAGAGCTGCTCTGAGTAACAAATGAAATATTCAAAGGATTTTGGAAAAGCATAATGCTTTATACAGTATAAGATGTCCTGAGGTCGAGATTGATGGACATATTTTGATCAAAGGTGAAATAAAATTGGGTTTAAATTTGCAAGTAGGAGAAGGTCAGAGAATGGAATAATTCCCAGTGATGCGTTAGAATTCCTTTCTATCATATGACTTGTTGCAAGTAAATAACACCATGCTGAGCTTTTACTATGCGTAAATTGGAAAATATGATGAAAATCTCGCATAAAGCATTTGACCCAGTTTATTTAGCTTTTCCTGGGCATCTGCGGTGTGCTGCAAGGGAGCCCACTGGGCCGCTGCGGCAGCCTGGGCACAGCCGATAATTGCAGCGCTGTCTGGGTGGGCGCCTTCCCGGGCAGGCTCTGCGGGACCGCGTTGGGCGCTGGGCTCGGGGCTGCACCAGCACCAGGGGCTTCCGCTTGCTGCCGCGGGGGCTCGGAGCCTCAGGCCGCTGTCTTGTCCTCCACGTGGGGAGGCCCGACAGACAGGAGGGACGACTTCCCGGGCGGCTCCGGGGGCCTCTGCAGCAGCCTGGCTCTTTCCTCCAGCCTCCGAGTCCACTCCGCGCGGAGCCTGGGGCAGAGGTCAGGGCACGGGCACCAGGAGGCAGTGGCTCCTGCCCTGCTCCCGGGAGCATCCAGCCAGCCGCCCGCGACCTTGGGGGTCCAGGCCGGGACCAGCCTGTGCCCTCCGGCCCCTGCCCTTCTCCCGGTGCCCCCCTTGCCCCCCCTGCCCTTCTTCCCGTGCCCCACCCACCGTGAACCTTTGCTCTCCTGGCTCGGCCTGCCCACCCCACACCCAAGCGGCCCCGCAGCAGGTGCTGTCACTTCCTCTAAGACAGGAATGTGGGTCTGGCGCTGGAAGGGGTGGAGAGAGCCCTCATGGGGGATGACACAGGGTGGTGGGGTGCCCCAGAGCCCCTCCCCAGCACCCCAGGGCTCACCACTACGCACCCCCCCAGTGAGGAGGGCAGAGCTTTCTGCCCGTGTCAGGCATCAGGAGGCGTTTGACAGCGTTTACACCCCCAGCCCCTGCCATCTGGCCCCCTCCCTGGGGCCCGTCCCCCCCACTGTTTCCTGGGGCTGAGCTGAGGACCCCTTTCCTTCCCTTTTAACCTTGGGCCTTCTCCAGGGAAGGAGAGAGTGAGGGTCCTGCTTGTGGATGGAACTTTATGTTGACCCCCTTGGGAGCCGCAGTGGGGGACGTCGCTGATTATGGCTTCCCTTGCCTTCCGGGTGAAGGGGTGAGGGGGTGGAGAGACCCCTTGGCCTTCACCTACCCTGACCTCCACCTGGTGTAGACAGTGCTGTTTGTCCGGAAGCCCCAGGACCCGATGGGACAGGTGGGCACAGCAAGGACGGGGATGGGGTGGGGGTGAGGCTGCTGGGTTCCCGGGGGGCCTTGGGGTTTGTGGGGGGCATTGCATGGGTGCCCATTCAGTGCTGGGCTCTGAGCTGGGGACCCACCCTGAGAGGCTGGGGGCTGGTGGACGGAGGTGCTGGCACAGGGCTCCGAGGGCACATGCCACATCAGGGGGTGGGGCAGGGGTCCTGGGTGATGGAGCACGTGTCCCACAGCCGGGGGGTCAAGAGGGGGCAGGAGGAGGAGACCGTGGGCAGGAGGGGACGGGAGGGGTGGTGGGACAGGACAGGGCAGCAGGAGAGGACGGGGGTCAGCAGGGGGTGATGGGGAGTGGCCAGGAGAGGGCGGGGGGCAGTGGGAGAGGACGGCAAGGTCAGTGTCAAGCATGGGCTGTGGGCTGGTCCCGCCGTGGCCAGGAATCCCCGTCTCTAAGTCCCTAACCCCGTCTCCCGGTGGCTGCCGCTGTGGTATTAGGGGACGAGAGGTGGGGCGGTGTTAGACCAAGCGGGAGCCCTCCAGCTGTGCGGAGCTGGTGCCTGGTGCGAATCGTGCTAATCTGTGCCCAGCTGTTCCCTGTTTGGCAGCTACTCTGCGGCTTGCTTGGGGTCACCTGGAAAGACCCCTCAGCACCCACTGCCCCTGGTATGGAGGGTGCCGGCTCTGCTCCCACACAACACACAAACATCAAAGGGGGCGGTGAGCCCGGTGGCTTCACTCCTCGTTCTGCAGGACCAGAGCCGGAGGCCCTCACGTCATCACCTCCCACCGAGCCCTTGGGAGTGCTGGGGCCGGGTGCCGGGGCCTGGTGTCTCCAGCTGCCTCCGGCTCCTTGGGAAGCTCCCTTCCTACTGACTCGCTCTGAAGGTGAATTCACTGCAGCTCTTGTTAGGGGTGAATTGTGCCCCCCGGTCCCCTGAGCTAATTTAGAAATAGGGTCTTGGAAGATGTGGTGACTCAGGTGGGGCTGAACGCAAGCAGGGAACGGCCTCGGCCTGTGTGACGGTGACCTTAGAGGGGAGAAGTGGACAGACAGACAGACACAGGCGTGGAGGTCACATGGTGCCTGAGGCTGAGGGTGAAGCCCAGGGGTTTTCTGCAAATGCCAGAAGCTGGAAGAGGCAGGTTTCTGCCCTCAGCCTCCAGGGCTGAGTGGGCAGCACTTCCATGGCATGTGTGCTCGGTGGTGGCGCCGGAGAAGGGGCTTTGGGTACACCCGGGCGGGGTGCCAGGTGCCTGCAGGCAGCTCCAGCCACACCCACCCCTCACCTGGCCAAGGCGCTCCTGCGGGCTCTGAGCGCCTCGCTCTGCAGCTGCTCCGTGTGATGCTCGATTTTTTTCTCCCAAAACATCTTTACCCTGCTGGTGTCATAGGCTATTCTGGTGTGGCTTTTACTCATGTTCTGGAAAAGAAAAATGCACAAAGCTCAGCCAGCTCATGCCCTGGTGCAGCGGTGGGGAGAGACCCAGCCTGGCCCTGACTGCGGCCCCTGACTCCAAGGCTCGGTGTGCACATTTGGAGACGGGACACTGGCAGCTGGCTGGGCCGCGGGGAGGGTGGCCGTGATGTTGGCTGTGATGCTGGGCTGCAGTGGGTCTTTTGGAACCTACTGCCCCTGGTGTGGGGACCTTCCGAGCCCCACTGGCTGTGATGCTGCCCGGTGGCCGGACTCACTGTGGCTGACTGTGTGCCAGCCTGAGGAGCTCCGAGACCCCCTGGCCCCGGGCTGCCTCCATGCGCCCCATGGCTGCCACCACTCATCTCCTCCCCCCTCCCTCCCCTTATCCCCACAGCCCCCTCCCCAAGGCCACAGCGGGCCCAGACCCCGTGCTTGAGGCCCGGGTGGGACGCGATCCTGCCGACGGCAGGCAGGGCCGGCCGGGTGACTGAGGACCTGGTGCAGGAGGAAACACAGGGAGGGGGCTGGTTCCATTCCTCGCTGGTCCCCCTCTCCGCCTCTCTTGGTGCTATTTGCTGGCTGATGGCCCCCTTGGACCAGGGATGCCCGCGGGGCTGGGTGGACCGTCCTGGCCCCCACGTCCAGGCCCCCATGGGACAAAGGGTGCTGGGGTTGCTGGGTGGGCAAGGCCTGTCCCAGCAGGTGCAGGGGTTCCGAGCGTGGCCTCCACCCCCATCGGACACACGGCCCCGAGTGGGGGACTCCCTGGGCAGGGGTCTGTGCTGCCAGGTCACCATGGGGGTCCAGTGGTCCTGGTGCCAGTGACGAGCCCAAATCCTCCTCGCCCATCTCTGGTGGTTTTTCTGCGCCCCAAGTGGGGCTGGGTACGGACAAGGCTCGAGCTCAAGGCCGGTGGACGACCAGCTGTGGCAGGTTGTTCCGGTTTGTGCTTCCATTCTCCGAGCACAACACATCTTCCAGGTAAGCAGCTGTGGGTGGATAGAAGGCTTCCTCCTGGTGATGGCAGAACGTTCGTGAGCTTGTTCATCACACCTCAAGCCTAAAACCAGGCTCCGTGAACGTCTGAAGGCCGTGCACGTGGCATGATCGACAGCACACCTGGGGAGGCTTGGAAGTGGAGGTGCAGGGGAGCCACCCTGTGTGTTTTTATCTGGTGGATGCAGGAGCTGGTTTGGCCAGTGTGAGGCAGTGAAGCCGGCACGTGGGCGGGAGGGAGGGGCTCCCAAGCCCCTCTGCGAGGCACGAAGGTGGGGAGGGGTCTCCCCTTTAGCACCAGGACTTGCACAAGGAGGGACCCCGAGAGCCCTCCCTCCTCCGTGGCACCGCGGCCTGTCACCGGGGACCATGCTCTGCCTTCTTGCTCGGTGCTGATGCCAATTCCAAGCTGGGTGTGCTGTCCCCGTGGTGTCCAGGGAAGTCCCGGAGAAGCCAGGTGTGGGAACCTGCTCACGGCGGCAGGTGCCGGGGTCCAGGCCCACCCTGGCTGCTGGCTCAGGAGTCTCGCCTGGGAGAGACATCTCAGGTAGGTTTTGGTTAAAAGTCAGGGACCTCCCCAGACTGGGTGTAACTGTGCACCTGCTCGGCTGGCTCGGCACACGCAGGGGGTGGAGTTGCTGAGTGAGGGGCGGCTGGACACCCCAGGGCCTGCCCCGAGCGCTGTGGCCACATCTGTGGCTTTTGTTCCATGGCTGCGGCAGTTAGGTTGGTTTTGAAAAGCCGTGAGCTGTTGTGGGTGAGTTAAGAGTGAAACGGCTTCAAAGGCAGTGCTGGAAGCAGAGTGTGCTGAGGCACGATTTCCCTGCACAAGTTCATGCATGTTTTGCACAATCATGGCAGGTCCCTGAGGTCGCCCATTACCCCCTGACCGGGGAGGATGTGGTGTTGATGTGGACATTGGCTGAGCCTCAAGACTTTTACGTGAAATGTGCCCCCTCCTGGCAGCTCTGACACAGCACAGTGTTGAAAAATCAAACCAGAAGATGGAAATGACCAGGAGCAAATGGCAGGCTGGAGAAGGCAGTGGGAAGTGGTTTGTAAGCCGAACATTTATGGTCAACAATGAAGGTCATCTGGATGACTCGAGCTTACGTGAGGGAAGCTGGGAAGATTCAAAAAGAAGCCACTGGGGACTCAGAAAACCCACAACAGAATTACTTCAAAATAATTTAAATAGCCGTGGCTACTGGGTTGCGGGTCTGGCGTGTGCAGCTGTGTGGCTAATCCCCAGATCTCGACCCTGCACAGCTAGGGGTGGACAGCCAAGGAGGGGAGGAAGACATTGACGGGCATCCAGGGCAGAGAGGACAGGGCTGCAGAGGGTGCAGCGTAGGGGACGTGGTGGAGGGGTGGAGGGCGTGAGAGCAGGACAAGGGGGTGCTCCTGGCTCGGGTGGGTGTGGGAGCAGGGCAGGGAGTGCCCATGGGCTCTGCAGTTCGGTCCTGGGCCAGGCCTGGTGGGGTGGGGTGACAGTTTGGCCTCCCTGGCTCAGTGTCCCCTCCTTGTCATCACTCTCCACACGCCAGGAGCCTGTGGCATTACCTAAAGCCACACTGGGCTTTCGGAAGCGTCATTATTTATTTCAGTCCTCACTTTGACACAGACGCTGCCCTGTCCTCACCAGGTCCTCAGGGAGAGGTGGGGTGGGGACAGCAGGACTTCGGGGCCAGCGAGCCCAGCCCGGCACAGGCCCCACTGGGGGACGGTGAGCCTTGCAGAACCTGGGTGGCTCCTCCCGCAGTGCTGGCCCTGTCGGTGCGTGGGGGACCCCGAGGCTGAGAACAAGGGACGGCTGGGGAAGCCCTGGGAGCCGCCTCCCGCGATGCCTGGGCGGCCGGTGTGCCCGGCCCGGAATGGCCCCTCTCGTCCGTTGAGTCTCGACTCTGAGACCCCGTCCTCTTCCGACCACCGTGCAGGGTGTGGGCCCCCTCCTGCAGTCCCCCCGACGCCCCGCATGTCCCCACGGGGCACCGAGGGTGGCGCTCGCAGTTGCAGGAGGTAGTGGGTGAGCTCTGGGCACCGAGCAGGAGGCCGCCGTGAGTGGCTCCCGCATCGGCCACGAAGCAGCCGGTGGAGCTGTGGGGAGATTCCTGTTTGCTGAGTGGTGTCACCAAGTGCCGTTTTCCAGGTGTGAGAACAAGGATGGTCATCTCATAAGTGCCAGGGTCAGAAAACGCCGCAGCGGCTGCAGGCAGGACGGACGGCGGCCCTTGGGGGAAGGCCCTGCCGCATCGCGCCGCCACGAGCAACCACTATGGACGCCTGAGACCAAAGTGCTGAAACAGTTTCGATCACGCCACTGCCTTATTTTTTCTTTTGTTCACATAGTTTCATGTGCGAAGAGATTTTTAACAAGCTTTACTCTGATCATAGGGTCAATTCCTGTTGAATAGGCTAGGATATAAAATAATAAAAGGCCTTCCTGCCTCCCGGAGAGCACTGAAAATGGCCACATGCGTTTAGTCCTACCGCAGATCAGTGACCAGTGAACGGGGTGGGGAGCAACGGGGGATAACTCACCCTCCAGTGCGGGTTCAGGACTCTTATTAAAGTTAAATATGTATTATTCTAGTCGTAAGTTTTTCAACTTCACATACTTAAAACAAAGGTCTTTTATATGACTTTGGGGTGACAGCACCCTTCTTAGCCACCCCCCTTGGGGTGCCTCTCACTGCGGGACAGGGAGCTGACAGACCCTCTCATGCACAGACCACTGCCCCCACCCCCAACAGACATGTCCCTGTGACCCGGGGGTGACAGCAGCAGCTGGAGGGGCTTTCCCACCCAGTCGGGCTGCAGCTCTAGCCAAGAGGGACAGAATCTTGGTGGCTTCGGCTCCATGGCCTCTGGCCACAACCGCGGGAGGAGACCCCATCTGGGCCAGGTACTGCCCCTGCCTGCCCCTCTTGCCCTGCAGCCAGCCAGTGTCTCTGGGAGACGACCCCGGGTGGGCAGCACCATCAGCGAGGGCCCCGCTGAGCTCAGAGATGGTGCTCGCTGACCCCGACCCCGCAGCCTGGGGCCTGCCCTGGGGCTGATCCGCTCTGAGGCCCAGAGACCAAGGGATTTTTAGAAGCAAATCCAGAACCACCTCCCCCACTTGGAATCAGGGCCAAGAACAAGACTTTAGAATCAAAAGAAGTTACTCTATCTCGTTACATTGTATCCTGAAGGAGGAAGTGAAGGCTAAAGAGGCGGGGCTGGATGGGAATCAGCCGGAGGCGCTCAGGGAGGGGGTGGGGGCTGGGGGCGGGGCCCAGGGAGGAAGGCTGGGTCTGGGGAGGAGGGGGCTCCCTTGGTTGAAATTTGTGCTTCCCACATTGTTCCCTGAGCTGACCGCTCCTTGATCCTGAATTTGTTAGTGCTGCCCGGCCTGGTTAGTCCCGGGTGCGCTGGAGGATGTGTTCCCTGCACAGCAGATGGTGCCGACTCTGGATGCCCTTGTGCCCCAGCACTGTCCCCGCCTGCACCTTCACTGTCCCTACCGCCCAGGTACTGCCCCATTGCCCTGGCACTGCCCCAGCTGCTGGCCAGCCTCTCTCGGGACATACCATTGGCTGCACCCCATTGGTTTGAAAAAACCTGGAAGTGTGGTGCATACACACATACATACACTCATACACATGTGCACACACACCTACACTCACATGCACACATGCATGCATGCCTGAACTCACACACACGTACACACCCACACCTACATGCGCCACAAGTGCACACACCTGTGCAACACACGTATACATGCCTATACTCACATGCACACACACCTACACTCACACGCACACACCAACACTAATGCGCACACATTCACACACATGCCTACTCACATGCACACACTCACATGCACACACCTACACTCAATGCACACATGCACACACGCCTGCACTCACACACACGTACACACCCACACCTACATGCGCCACAAGTGCACACCCTGTGCAACACACGTATACATGCCTATACTCACATGCACACACACCTACACTCACACGCACACACCACTAATGTGCACACATTCACACACATGCCTACACTCACATGCACACACATCTACACTTGCACACACACATGCACACACCTATACTCACACAATGCACATGTGTGCACACACCTACACTCACATGTTTACACACCTGTGCATGCATGTGCATACAATGCACTCACATGTGCACACACCTATACCCAGACATGTGCACACACCTACACTCAGACACATGCACACACCTAGACTCACACACACGTGCACCCACCTACACTCAAGCACACACACATGCACATGGTGGGTTGGTTCCAAAACATCAACTGCTGCAGTGTCCGCTCAGGGCAGGGGGGAGGCAAGCAATGCCCTGGGGGACGATGTCCAGATCTGGGAACCCCTTCTAATGCCCGGGAGCCCTCCAGGACCCCCCTGGCAGCTGCTGAGCTCTCAGCATCTCAATGGGGGATGTGTGGGGACACCTGGGGCTTGGTCTTATGCTCTGGCTGCTTGTGGGTGCCCAGGGCCTCGGTGCATCAGGGTCACACGTGACCCCTGAGTCTCAGGATGCCCTGGATGGGGTCCTTGGAACCGGGGTTCAGGGAGGCCAGGGGCTGTGGGCTCAGCTGGCCGAGCGAGGTCTGGGTTTGAAGCCAAGTGGCTGATTCAGTCGGGACAACAAGAGCTCAGAGCTTAGAGGAGCATTTTTAAGGGCTGTTCTGTAACTTTGCTGGTGTATTCTAGGAGATTCTATTGATTGCGAGGAGTCAGTAATTCTACTGCCTTGCCTTTTCCTTTGCACTTTCCCCAGTATCACTGTGCTCCCCGACATGGCACGGGACCTGGGCTGGTCAGGGGTGGCCGGGGCTTGGGCCCACTTCTGCCCCACTCCATTTTTGGATGGAGCACAGGGAGAAGGCACCACATGCTGGGGTGGCCCCATCTGGGGAGACAGTGGCTCTGTCCAGGCACCCCAACCTCTGCCGGCCATGGCTGCTGGCGCCCTCTTCACGGGGAAGGACACAGTCAGGAAATGAGGCCGTTTGGGGCCTGGGGGCTTGTCTCCCTTCAAACACATCACCTTGCTTCTGGCAGGCAAGGGAACATTCTAGAACTGGACACAGGTAGAAATAAACAAGGTTGGCAAGTACCTTTTAAGTGCACAAGCTCTATGGGGCCTTGAGTTGGGGTCGTCATTGCTGCCAGCAGGTCCAGAGGTTAGGACTTGTAAAAGACCGTAGCTGTGAAGCTGGTTTCAAGGTGAGTGTCAAGGAAGCCAAGAAAGTAAAGGCTTTGCTGGGGATCTGGCCCCGTAGACTCAGAGAAATCAAACATTTACTGCACTTTTGTGCACACATATCACCTTTTGTTCTAGAAACTTAAAAATGCAGCATTTTGTAATAGAGGGGCTGAAACTAGCCATACCTGTGTCTGTGCTGGCAGATGCTGCCGTGGATTAGACAACAAAGCGTGTGGCCAGTTAGAAGGGCTGGGAACTTGGGGACTGTAAACGTACACCTTAGTGGAGCTGTTTGCAATGGAGTTGATGCATCTGTCCAATTCTCTAAGCAGAAGCCACCCCACTAGGGTCGTCAACACTGAGTAAATTCCCCCAAACACTTTAACAAACAACAAACAGAAAACCAGAGCACCAGAGAGCAAGTGAGATGCAGACCGGCAAGCTTAGCCCGTGTTAGACAGATGAAAAGCAGCCCGTTTCCATCCAAATGCGCTTTCATCAGAAATCCGAGGGGCAAAACGTTATAAACAAAGTTAAATCCCCCCAGAGAGAGGCCGGCGTGCCGAGCTGGCTCACGGATCGTGCCCAGTGTCTTGCGGGTGATGGGTGATCATGGGTGCTTACGGTCTTGTGCTGCAGCCAAGCCGTGGCTGCTCTGAGGATGTCTTTCTCTGGTCTGTCCCTGAGCGATGCCTTGCTGCCCTTCTTGCCGCTCACATTTATCGGTTCGGTGACCGTGGCTTGGCCTCGCTGTCATTGTCGGGAACGCGAGCGGCCGTCCGTCTGGCTGGCGTCCCAGTGACGTAACCGGGCCCCAGCACATGGCTGGGTGTCGGCAGCTGGAGTCCTGGCACCTCCCTCTGCTCAGCTGACCCCTACAAGGAGGTGTCCGGCTGCCAGCAAGAGTGCACTGTTGCTGGGAACCCCGCCCAGAGCCTGCAGGGCCTGTGCTGTGTGGAGAGTCACTGAGCGCTGGAGGGCCGCCCCGTCCCTCACTGTGCTGTGCTGAGTTGGCGTGAGCGGCCGGGCCAGGCCAAGGGCCCTCAACCCCGTGCTGCCGGCCTGCCCCCAGAATGGCTGGCTGTGCGCTTGACATGCTGGGAAGTACGCAGAGAAACAGAAACAGCACCCTGGTGAGGGTGGGGTGACGCTGGGGCACGGCCTGGCCCCCAGGCTCCCCGACGTTCCCAGGCTCCAGCTGAGGCGGCCACAGGGTCAAGCACGGGGGACACTCAAAGACCCCATGGGGTGGAGTCCTAAGGGACGTGCCTGCGCGTCGGTGACATCCCCTGGGGGCCATAACACAGCACACGGCATG
>NC_051315.1:134106504-134320304 GCF_015220235.1 Choloepus didactylus | reverse complement strand
ACACAACTGCCACTTTTACAATGTTGCCCCATCTTTTCCAAGAGTACATTAGACCTTTCCATTAATGTGCCTCTTTTCAGTGGATTTTCTGAATTTTCTACAAAATTTCTTTATAAATAAGAAACCTGAAAATTTCTTGCTAAGTGATTCTTGGGCATTGCCTCTTTCTGGCTGCTATTGTGATTGGACTCTTGCATTATTTGCTCTAATGGGTTATGGTTGTTTTTTTTTAAATGGAAACTGTTGTCTTCTTGGTGATAATTTTCTTTGCCCTCTCTTGTTTCTCATAGCTGTTCAGACAACCATATCATCTGCAAATAATGATAACTTTGCTTCTTCCTTTCCTATGTTTTTACCTTTTTTTCTTGTTTCTAAATGTATCAGCTGATAATTCTAAATGAAATGCAGGTAATAGTGCACATCCCTGGCTGTAAAGGACTCTTTGTTTCCCCATGGCAGCTCTTGTTTATACTGGGTTCACCGTGTGCCTGGCCCAGGTCTAAGCTTTTTATTCTAATTAATTCATTTACTCCTCACCACCACCCTGTGAGGCTGGTTCTCTCCAATTTCAGGGGAGATTGCGGGCCTGGGGGTGGGGAGAGGTAATTAACATGCTCAGGGTTGCACAGCTGCTGGGACCCATCCTCTGCCCCAGGCAGACTTGTCGGGACTCATCCACTTTACACACATGGAGGAAGACGCCATCTTTCCCTCGAAAGGTTTGGTTATTTGCTTTAACCAGAAATGGATGATCCCCTTGGTCAAACGCCTTTTCTGTGTCTATTGAAATCACCCTATTTCTTGGTCTCCTGTGACCTACTAAAATGGTAAATAATATCAACGCAGTCCCTAATATTGAACCACCCTTGCATTCCAGGAAGAATTTAGTCTTGGTGTAGGATCCCTTTAATGCACTGCCAAATTCTATTTGGTTCTTTTGTTTAAATTTTTTTCACTAGTATTGCTGAGGAATTGGTTTGTGTTTTTCTATTTTGGGATCTCTCCATCAGGTTTTGGCATTGATGTTATGCTGGCTTCACAAAAGGAATTTCATAGATTTGCTCTTTTTTGTAGCTATAGGTCACTTTAAGTAATAGTAGAACGGTCTAGTCTAAGTTTAAAAGAATGTGAAACATCTGGGCCCAGGCCTTGGGGTGGCTTCTCCTTGAAAACTTTCTGATTTTTCCATTGTTGGTAATCTATTTTGTTTCCCTAACTTTTTAAGGTAAATTTTTGAGATTTCTGTTAATCAGAATATTGTTCATTTCTTGCATATTTTCAAATTATTCACATAGAACTTTACTATTCCTCTCTATTTGTGGTTAATTTTCTTTTTTCATTTCCAATGTTATATGTTCTGCTTTCTTCCATATTTTTCTTGAGTATTTTTTCTTCTCCATCTTCCTTTTTAAAAAGCAATTCTTTAAAGATTCTACTAATTTCTGTTTTCTGACTTACTAGTTTCTTCCTTCTCTTGCCTTTAGTAGTTCTCTTTTCACCTTCCTTTGATTCATTTGGTTCTGTTTCTAACTTCCCAAGTTGAAAATTGAATGCTTCATTTATTTCTTCTCCTGCTTTCTTTTTCAGTTGGGTCAATGTTGAAAGGCAGCCATTTTCCTCTGATCACAACTTTAACCATGTCTCATAAGTTTTATAATATAATGTTCCCTTTTTTATTTTCTTGGCATTGTGCAATTACAATTTTGATATCTTCTATGACTCAGTGACATCAATCTTATTTTAGGAAATCAAATTGCAAGCCCCACAGGTCACCCCGCATAGCAACCCTCCCTACAGGTCTCTGAGGGTCACCAACTCTCACTTCCAAGGCAGGGATATCTCCCTCACTTGGCCTTCCAGGGGCAGAGTTTCCCCAGGGCCTGCTTACTCATCTGTATCATCCTCCTGATGGATCCCACCAGCATACATGCAGGAGTTGTTCAGTGGATGGATGAATGGATCATTGGATGGGTGGGTGGGTGAATGGGTAGATGGATGGGTGAGTAGATGGAAGGATGAATGGTTGGATGGGTGGACGGATGGATGGGTGGATGGATGGATGGGTGGATGTAGATGGTTGATGGATAGGTAGATATGTGGGTGGATGAATGGATGGATGGATAGAAGGGTAGATGACTTGATAAAAGGTTTGATGGATGGATGGATGGGTAGATGGGTTTGATGGATAGGTGGGTGGATGGTTGGATGGATGGATGGTTGGATGGATGGATGAATGGATGGATGTGTGAATGGATAGGTGAATGGGTAGATGGATGGATGGGTGGATGGATGGATCGATGGATGGGTGGATGGATGGGTGGATGGATGGGGGATGGGTAGATGGCTTGATTAGAGGTTTGATGGATGAATGGATAGGTGGGTGGATGGTTGGATGGATGGATGGTTAAATGGATGGATGTGTGGATGGATAGGTGAATGGGTGGATGGGTGGGTAGATGGTTTGATGGATGGATGGGTGGGTGGATGGATGAGAGGATGGATGCATGGATGGGTGGATGGGTGGTGATAAAGGGGGTCAGGGGAGCACAGCATGCTCCTCAACAGGTGCGGGACACTGTTATCGAGTTCCGACTTGGCGGGCCTGGGCCAGGGGAACTGATCAGCCCCTAGGAAAGGTAGTGGGGCACGGGTGGTAGCGCCCTCCACGGCCCCCCGGGCCTGAGAAAGTGGAGCCGAATGCAGGCCCCATTTCCTCACCCCAAAGTACAGACCGTTTGGGGAGGGCTTGCCGGAGAAAACCCCCCCCCCCCCGTGCCTTACCCGCACCCTCCACCCTCTTCGTTACCGGAGCAACTCCCGCCCCTTTTCAATCAACCTCCGCGCCCTCTCAGAACCAATCCAAGCCTTTAACCCCTACAGCTACCCCGCCCTCTAAACCGCCTGATATAAGCTTGTACTCTCCCCTAATAAACTCTCTTGGCTTCCTCACCCTAAAAGAAACGTGTCCCGCCTGTTCCTTCTCGCCACCCTCCACACCTTGCACGCCACCGCCGGGGACCGGGCCCAGTCCCCCGCCTCGCCCTCGCCTCCGGGAAAGAGCCCCCGCCGCCGGTACCCTACGAGCAATCCCGAGAGCATAGGATTTAGCAACAGGCCGCCACCCCCCCCCCCCCAGAAGAGACAACTGCGACCGCAACAGGCTATAGTGGGCCTGGCTCCAGGGAGACCGTGCAGCATTCCTGGACAGAGACCACCCCTGCCCTCGGCCATTTAGGTAACCTGTAGCCTCCAGGGTGTGGAGAGGAATAGGGGAAAGTCCTTCATCTATCTGGTAGGAGGCTGTTAGTGTGAGATGGGGTCTTGATCCAGTAGACCCAGGAGTTTCAGGGAGCTGGTACGGTCTTGCATCCTTGAACTCTGACCTCAGAAAGTAGGAACTGAGTAGGAACAGCAGAGGCAAGCCTTGGGACACATCACAAGATGCTAATTCTGTTGTTAAATTTTTGTTCAGAAGTTGAAAAATGATCAAAGTAACATGCTCAAAGGGAAACAATGAAATTGGAAGAAGAAGAAGAAACAAGAGGAGGAGGAGGAGAAAAGAAAAAGAAGAAGACAGAAAAAATGGAAGAAAAGAAAAGTTAAAAAAGAAATTGGCATGCCTCTGCCATCAGTGCGTGAGCTGAGTGTGAGCAGGCAGGGCTGGATCTTGGGTGTGAGACCTGGGCGGTCACACAGGACCACACACTTAGAGGGACCCCACCCCTGGTTCTATGCTCTGCTGCCCCTGTGTTGAAATTCTCAGTGCTTTTACTATTGAACTTGTGGAACGAAGGAGCATGTGTGTGAGCAAAGGAGAGGCAGAAATACCTGCCATTCCTTGACATCCCATCTCTCCACCCGACTTCCGAACCCATTGGTTTTACTGATTTTCCTTTATCCATGAAAAACAATCCATCATTTCACCCCCATTTTCCCAGACATGTTTTGGGGTTCACAGGGGAGGGAGGCTCTTGACTCACATGATTTGTACGGACATTGTGAGAACTGGAGGAGATATGGAGCACGAGCTGCACACCACTGACGGGAGAGTCCGACCTGCATCTTGAAAGGAAGAAGTCAGATGTTGGGTTGGGAGGGCACAGGGGATTATGCCATTGCAGGGTTGAAAGACTGAGCACCGCTCTGTGGTTGGTAGGGTCATTCCAATGGTGTGTGTGTGTGTGTGTGTATGCATGTGTGTGTGTGTGCGCGCGTACGCGTGTGTATGCATGTGTGTGTGTGCGTGTGTGTGTGTGTGTGCGCGCGCGTGTGTGTATGCATGTGTGTGTGTGCGCGCGCGCGTGTGTGTATGCATGTGTGTGTGTGCGCGCGCGCGTGTGTGTGTGTGTGTGCGCGCGCGTGTGTGTATGCATGTGTGTGTGTGCGTGTGTGTGTGTGTATGCATGTGTGTGTGTGTGTGTATGCATGTGTGTGTGTGTGTGTGTGTGCGCGCGTGTGTGTATGCATGTGTGTGTGTGTGTGCGCGCGCGTGTGTGTATGCATGTGTGTGTGTGTGCGCGCGCACGCGTGTGTATGCATGTGTGTGTGTGCGTGTGTGTGTGTGTGTGTGTGTGTGTGTGTGAGCCGCAAGGTGCTCCCCAGTGCTGGGTAGGTACAGGCTCGGGCACCACAGCAACCTTCAGCAAATGGCCACCATGTCACTCACCCAGCACAAGGGGTACAAAGAGCAGGGGCAGAGGTCCCATCGCGGTCGGTCTCTGTGGGAGGCCAACTGGTCGGGTCAGGGCTGCTGAGGGCTGCTCCACGCACCCCACTTCTCGTGGGAGAGGAGAGGCCCCGCGCTGGGTGAGGTTGAGTGTTTGTCCGCCCCGGGGGGAAGGGCCCTGCAGCAGAGTGTCCCTACCCTGGGGCTGCTGGTTCCCAGGTTTCCAGGTTTAAGTTCTGGTCGGGCCTTTTCAGGAGACCTAACACCTCCCTGGGCTGCGGATTGGAAACAGAGTGAAACCATAGAAAAGGAGAAGAGGCGGGGGTCTGGGAGATGGCTGCTGAGCGTGTGTCCGTGTGTCCGTGACCTCCCCAGCAGGAGGGACACTGAGGTCCTTCATCACCCAGAAAGCAGCCAGAAAGGGGAGTGAGGAAGTATAAAAGAGAACAGTAAGATCTACAGAAGATAGAAGGGCCAGCTCAGGGGTACTAGGAGTCTTAAAATATATTAAAACAGAGAAGAAAAAATATTTGAGAAAACAATGGAGATGAATTTTCCAGAATCAAAGGGAAATGAGCAACTTCAGATCGAAAGGGCTCACAAAGTGTCAAATGCAAGAGAGACAGAAAAATCCACACCCAGACTTTTGTTGACATTTTATAACACCAAAGACGATGAGAAGGTTTTCAGAGAACCTTGAGAGAAAGTGCATGAAACTAGAACAGGATGGACACTGGACTTCTCAGCAGCATACAAGACCATGGAGTAATATTTCTTATGTATCTAAGGAAACCAACATTGCACTTAAAATTTTACATCTAGTCAAATTGAAGGTTTAATGAAAATATTCTCAGGCATACAAGGCTTCAGAAGGTTTTCCAGCCCAAGACCTACGTTAGAAAAACTTTTTATTTCATAAGCAGCACAAATGCAGGAGAAGCTTCAAGAGTTATTGAAAACAAGTGTGATCAAGTGCCTTGAAAAGTGTGTTATTATCTTAAAGAAAAGCAAGGACCAAAGGGAAAATATATCCATATTAACCCAGACCTATAATTCTAGACATAATCAATAGTGCTTGGAGAGCATGGCAACAGCTAAGGGACTTGTGGGGGAGAATGCACAGCAATAGCATATGTAAGAAAGAGAAAGGGACTTAAAATAAGAGCATCTGCTATAATAATAAAACAAAGAGTAAGAATAAACCAGCAGAAGAAAACTCAATCTGTCCAATGAGAAATAGAAAAAAGAGATACAGTTAATGACAATTATGAGTAAGATGGCAAAACCAAGTTTGATATGAGTAATTACATATGCAAATGGATTAAGTTCTAATTAAAAATAGAAAAGACTAGATTAAAAAGCTCCCAAAATAGGTCACCTAAAGGAGATACACTTAAAAGGATACAAAAATTTAATGTAAAAAAGTTAGCAAAAGATACACCTGGCAAATATGAACCAAAGGAAAATATCTGCACTGGCATCTTAAAATACAATAGATTCAAATTTAAGGGAAAAATCAAAACAAACAACGGACCACATATGCATATTGGGGGCCAAGGAATAATACGCATTCACCAAAATGGTTTAAACACCTAAAAATACAACCTCAATTCACATCAGGCAACACTGGCAGAATTGCAGGGAGAGGTAGCTATTTCAGCAATTGTAACTGGTGGTTTTAATGATAATAATTTAATAGCTCAAGGAGACAAGAATTAGCAGAGCTCTCTGAATCCTGAAAAATACAAGTAATGATCTTGAGGTATTAATCATATACAGCACTCTACACCCACGAACCAGAGAACACCAGAACATTTAGAAAAATAGCCCATCTGTGTGCACCTAAAGAAACCTCCATAAATTCCAGAGACAATAGTTCGCAGACTGACTGGTACCTTCTGTCTGTGTTTCTAAGCCCCCTTTGCTCCATGCTCTGTGCCCAAGGGAGGACACCCCAGATGGACCACCTTGGTGGGTGCTCCAGGTGACGGGAGCACCTTTAGGGGGTGAGGGGATGAGGAAGGAAAGAGAGGGCCCGGCGTTGGACCAGCTGCCTCCCCCTACCCAGGCTCTGCTCTGTCCAGGAGCATCACCTCACCCCGCCCGACACACCCCTGCACGCACCTTCCATGGAGCACCTCACCACCCTCCCCTCTGCCACCCTCCCCTCACCGCCCTCCCCTCCACCCCCCTTCCGCCGCCCTCCCTCACCACCCTTCCCTCCCCCACCCTCCCCTCACCACCCTCACCTCCACCCCCCTCCCCCTCCCTCCCCCACCACCCTCCCCTCCACCCCCTCCCCTCCCCACCCTCTCCTCCGACTGCCCAGTCAGCAGGTGCCCTCTGCTTCCTCCCGGGTCCTGCTGAACACACAGTCTGTGCTCCCACCATAGGCTACAATAAAAGCCAAAGAAAAACAGGAAAAGTAAATATGGGAAGTAAACAACACTAGCATACAACCCATGTGTTTAGAAGGAGATCAACAGGGACATCAAGAAATATTTAGATCTGAATAATGATGAAAATATTATATTCCAAAGTTGTGAGACCCAGCTAGGGCAATGCTGTAGAAGGAATTGCTTAATTTTCAAACAGATCCCTTAGAAAATTAGACAGGTTAAAAAAATAAATGAGTTGATCATCTAGCTCAAGACTAAGTAACAGAATATAATAGATGAGGACAGAAATAAGTGAAATAAAGGGAAAATGACATTAATGAAACTAAAATTGGTCTTTTGAAATATTTTAAAATGCTAAAAAAGAAAAATGCAAATAAAAATACAGAATAAAAAGAACTAGGTAGAGAAACAATAAATTTAAGAATAAACATGCTAGTAATTTGAAAACTTAAATGACATGGATTAATTCCTAGAAATATATAAAATGCCACAATTAGCTCAAGAAGAAACAGAGAACTTGACCAGATCGATAAGAATGACTGAACTTGAAGTTACAGGACCTTTTCCACTCCCTGCTCCCCAAGGGCCCGGAGGGCTTTATTGGTTTTACCAAAGCTGGGAAGAGCGATTATTTTCTCTTATGCAGGAGGTTTCAGGAAATAGAAAAAGAGAAGCTGCCCGGCTTGTTCTGGGAGGAGGCTGGTCTGTTTGCAGCAGTGGATGAGGGGGTGCAAGACGGGGTGCAAGACCGGGTCCTGCGCCCTGGTGATCAGGACACACACGCAGCCAGGCGCTGCCCAGGGAGCGCAGCCTCTCCTCCCTCCCCCGGCTGGGTGCGGATTAAACCGCAGAGCAACGCGCTGAAGGCCGCGCCGGCAGCTGCCGGGCACGGGGGGAGGCTGCCGGCCTGGGCGCACTGGGGAGGACCCCCCGCACCCTTTTACGTGGTGGCCTGACGTCCCCGCGCCCCCATCCCCAGCGCACTGCGGGGAGGTGCCCGGGGGCGAGCTGGCCTGAGGCGCGTCAGGGATGCGCAGCCCTGGGCGGGGGACGGAGGCCGGGGCGGCTGGGTTTGCCAGGCTGGACCAAGAGCAGCGGGCGACGTGGTGGTCGGGGCAGACAGGAGGGGCCGGCGGCCTGCAGAAGTGGGGCGGGGGGGCGGAGGGTGGGGGTCCGCAGCCCGAGGCATGATGGGAGGAGAGGCGGCGGGTCCCCTGGCCGGTTGCATCATCCCCGCGCGGGGGCCGGGCCACTCGTGACACGTCCGCGATGCTCCCGCCGGGAGCTGAGGTTTAGGCGCCCACCTGTTACACCCCGGAGTCTGCGCCCCTCCGCCGCCCCCTCGCCGCCCCGGGTGCAGGGAGCCAACGCCAGCTCCGTCCCTCCCGGACAGTCCTTTGGTGCATTCGGCCCTCCGGGTGGGGCAGGTGGGCATCGCCAGGGATTTCACTTAAAAGAGGCCAGGATGGGGGAGGGCCCGGCGCGTGGCCCCCACGGACACCTTCGGGGGGGCCTCGGGTCTGGGGGCGTCGAAGGTGGGCGCCGCGGGGTACCTCTTCCCAGTGAGGCGAGGCGCGCGGGGGCCGCGCCGGGGCGGGGGGCGCCGCGTCGGGGCTGCGCGGTCTGTCGCCCCCCTCCCCGGCGAGCGCGCCGCGGTGTCAGCGCTGACGTCACGGCCGGCCCCAGCCCCCTCCCCGGCCGCGGCGGCGACGCCCGTCCCTCTCCGCGCGCGACAAACCAGCTGGCGGCTGGGGCTCGGGCGCCGCGCGCAGCCAACCAGCGCGGCGGGAGGGGGCGCGGGGGGGGGGGGCCGGGCCGGGGGCGCGCGACCGTCACGCGGCGTCGCGGTCACAGCGCCCGGCGCAGCCCGGGAGGCGGCAGCAGCAGCAGCTCTGCGCTCGGGGACCCGCGGGCCGCCGCGCTCATGCCGGGCCGCCGCCACTGACGCCGGGAGGTGAGGCCGCCGCCCGCGCCCGCGTCGCGCACCTGCAGCCGCTGCGCGCGCCGGGGTAACCCGGGCTGGGGGGCCCGAGTGGGGGGCCCGGGACCGATGCCCCCGTCCTAGGCGCGGCTCCTTCCCTTCCCCCGTCCCCGCGGAGAACAATGGGGCAAATTCAGGGGTGTCCGCCCGTTTTGCAAGCGCGGCTCGGCCAGGCCTGCGGGAGAAGCGTTTTTGGCGCCTCCGGAGCTGCGGCACGACCGTTTCCCGGGGTGGGCGGGGGTCGCGCGCCTCTGGGGTGCCCGGCAGCCCCCTCCCCGGGAGAGGAGCCGGCCCAGCGGGATGCGGCGGGCGGAGGCCGCGCCGAGGATGCGGATGCGGCCCGGGGATGGCGCGCCGGGGCGGCGGGGCGCGGGCAGCTGCCCTGGTCCCCGGGGTGGGGGAGGGCGGGCGCCGGAGCCGCGAGCAAAACAGGCGGGGGGCGGGGCGGCCGCGGCGGGGGAACCGGCCGCCAGCTCCGGGTGCAGCACCGCGCTGCCCGTCCACCCCGCTCGGGGCCGAGCCCGCTTCCGGAGAGACCCTCGCCCCTTCCAGAAAGGCCGGCCGCCGGGGAAGGGCCGCCCGCGAACGCGGCCGGGGTCTACGCAGCCAGGGCCCCAGTAACAGGTGTGGCTCGGCCACGGGTGGGGAGGGGGCTGCGGGGCCGCGTCGTGTCGGCTGGTGGCGTTTCCCAGGCGCTTGGGCTCCGGTGACAGGAAGGGACGATGGTAGCGGAGACCCCTGCATTCCCCCTTCATAGCCGCCTTCTCCTCAACGCCCCCTAAAACCATCCGCGTCGCTCTCTCGCTGCGAAAGGGCCGGAGGCAGGATCCGCGTCGGGAGGGAGGGCCAGCGGGCTGCGGGGGGCTCGGTGCTGGGTGGGGGGCAGGAGGGGGAAGGGAAAGAAGGAATGCCAAGTCATGGGGCCTGCGGGGCGCGGGCACGACGTCGCCCGGCGCGGACCCGAGGCGCGCCCACGTCTCCAGGAAAAGGGACTTTTCCCCAAAGACCAAGGGACCCCGCCCCAAGCGGCCGCCCCGTCCTTGGGGTGCCGCATTGCTGGGGTTAAAGGTCTGCCCAGGCAAGCGGATTGGGGCTCGGGGCTGCAGGAGGAGGAGGAGGTGGGGGTCCCGGCGCCCAGGGCTGGCCGGCTGCGCCCTGAAGACGCGGATGCCGCGTGACACGGAGCGCCCCCTCCTGCGGATACCGCAGCCCCACCCAGGCCCACCCACTCTGCCCTGCCCTTGCCGGCTGAGGGGGCTCTGCCGAGGGCAGCGGAGGCGGGGCCGCTCTGCAGGGAAGCTCTGGGGTCCTGGTGGGGGGTTGGGGCTCCACCTGCGGCGGCCATTTTGCAGGTGTGGTTGGCCACCCGCCTAGACTGTCAGGTGTGGAGTGGGTGCTGCCGCCCCGCCCTTCTCAGGTGTGGCAGTGGGGGTTCCCAGTGCGGGAGGGGCAGGCGCTGCGGAGGAGGCTGCGGGGCCGGGGCGGGGGCTTTGCTGGGGGTGGGGTGGGGTGGGGAAGCAGGAAGGCGCTGGCCGAGGTCCGGAGCAGGGTCTGTCCGGTGACAGCCTGGGCTCCTGCGCCTCAGTCTTTCCTCTAAGGTGGAGAAGGGGGACACAAGCTCACCTGCTCTCCCACTTGAGGAGCTTGTGGAAAACCCAGACGTCTGGGTCCCTGTCCAGGCCAGGTGGGGGGACCAGGTCAGCCTCCATCTGGATGTGAAGACAGGGGAGAGGGATGGGGCACCGAGGCCAGGTGGGCACTCCTTCCATTGCCCTGCCCCCATCTAAAGGGCAGGATGGCCTCTGTGGGGTGTGGCCCGTGGGGCAGAGAGAGGCTGGGATCAGGTCAAATCAGCCCCCTCCCCACCCCTAGGCTTCCAGGGAGGGTCAGCCCCTCCCCCCTACTGGGTGTTCTGCCCCCTGCCCCTCTCTGGGGTACCCCATAGACTCCCCCATCTGGGGCCTCCTGGCCTCCAGGCCACAGGCAGGAGGAGACTGAGGCTGCCGAAGCACGGCTGAGCCTGAATTCAAACCCAGGCCCTTGGCTGTGGCCTGACCCCTTCAGTCCTCCCGGGTGTCGGCAGGGAGCCCCGTCCTCGCCCAGGAGCGCCTCTGCCCTGCCCCAGGCCTCTCCCGTCGTGTGGCCCCGGGGTCCAGGGTCACAGCCGGGCCGAGGCCGTTTCTGCCACATTAGCTCGCGGCCCCTGCCCTGCGCTGGGCCCCACTGGAGAGGCAGGGACAGGAGGGTTTGGGGTCCTGGCCTGGTCCCGCGACCCCGTGGCCTTGGGGTTCACCTCCTGGGCGCCTCTGCCTGCCTCCGGAGGACCCCAGCTGCCCGCTGACCCCAGGGATTTGGGGACCGGGTGGGGACTGGCTGAGCGGGGCCAGCTGCTTTGCAGATGGGGCTGGAAGGGCGGGGGCTCAGTCAAGGTCACCCGCCCCGCCCCGTCCGGGCCCCACCCCCAGCTTCTGCAGCCCCGTCCCCTTCCCCAGCTGCCCACCGCCGCGGATATTTATCAGGAGAGGCGCCGGCCGAGGGGCTCTGGGAAGGGGAGCAGGAGGGGCGCCCCTCTGCAGTGGCAGCTCACCTAGGCTGGGGCCCTGGCGGTCTGGGTCTGCCAAGCCCGCTGCTCCCGCGCGGGGCGCATTTAGAAGGGCCGTGTGGGGTGTGTGCGCCCCTGTTCCGGTGCCGGGGTCCCCTGCTCTGGGGAGGGAGGGCTGAGAACCCCGCCCCGGCTGCCCGCTCTTACCCCTCACCCTTCCCCCCACAGTCCTTGGGCAGGCAGGTGCCGACCCGGGACTCCCACCCCGCCCCACACAGGGTCTCTGGACCCCCACGCCCTGCCCCCCTTCCCCAAACACCCATGCACCTCCCCATGAGGCGGCAGCCCCTTGGAATGGCCTCGTCATGAAGCCAGCCCTGACACCCTGAGCCTCTCCCCCTCCCACTTCTAGCATATGTCTGTCTGTGCCCCCCCACCTTAGCTAGGGGTGGGTGGAGCGGACGAGGGTAAACACTGAGTGGCCGTATACCGGGCTGTACCATTTCCTGTGCTGTCCCCTCTGGGGCACCGGGAACCCACGGGGCAGGTGGTGCTGCTCCACGTGGAGACCGCCCCCGAGAAGGAATGTGACTCGCAAAAGGTGGAACAGGGCCTCTAAGCTGGCCCAAGCTGGCCGCCTGTTTGGTGCCCTCTGCCCACCTCCCCATCCCCGCCAGCCCCGCCTGCTGCCCAAGCTTGCCCCTCCACCCCCACCCTCAGGGCTGCACAGGTAGGAGCTCAGCGCCGGCTCCTGTCCTTGCTGAGCCCTTTGCTGCTGCCCAAAGGCTCCATTTCCTGAGGGAGAGGCTGAGGGAGGGGCTCGTCCATGGGCCTTCAGGTCTCAGTGTCCTCCGAGGCTGGCTGGGCAGGGCTCTCTTCCCTCTGGGTCTCATGTGGGACCCCCAGAATTGCTCCACAGACCTGGCCCCCTGCAAGCCCCTTTCCCCTTGGGCCCAGTGGGGCTGGCAGCTCTAGTGGGCCTCCATTTCCCCATCTGTCAGCAGCTCAAGCAGCAAGGTGGGGGCGGGGCTGGACTACTGATGCTCAAAGCCAGAGGTCAGTGGGGACCAGGCTTCTGCAGGGCCACCGTGGGCCGGGGCTGGGGCTACTCAGCTGCTCAGTGCCGTCTGGTCCTTCCTCTCCACGTGCCTCTGGGACTAGGAGTGGCCGAGGTCTGGGCTGCCTGGGAGGGGGAAGGAGAAATCTTGGGGCTCTTTGCATCGTCTTCATCTTTAGACAGGACTGTCTTGGTTGGTGTTTCCTTTTCCCTAGATTCTCTTTCTTACATTGAATGCCCTTCCTTTGTCCTCACCTTTTCCCAGCTCTCAGTCATGCTCTCTCATCGAGTCCCCTCTTTCCTGGTACCCTGACTCCTGCAAGCCACCTCCATCCTGTCCCTCTCCAGTCTGGGCCAGTTGCTTTCTGACCTGCTGTTCTCCATCCCTCCTGCAACTGTTTGTCATATCCCGTGGATTGGAGCCCATTTCTTGAACCTCAGAACTGCTTCTTTATTTGCTTCCTATTTTGTTTTGCTGGAGTACATCCTGTGACTTCCTAAAAAGGGTACATGAGTCTTTGAATGTGTGAGAGCCTCTTTACTCTGTCCTCTGGCTGGTGGGTGGTTTGTGTGCAGCGCTTCTTTGTGGTGAATTATTTCCCTGAGAACTCCAAAGGCGTTTTCTTCGTCGTCTTTCTGCGCCCATTGCTTTTGAGGAGTCTTTGTCGGTGACTTGGCTTTTCTCTCTGGGATCTCTCGGGATCTTTTCCTGTGGTGTTCTGAATGTTCTTTCACTTTTAAGCTTCTTGCTCTTCTCCCGTAAGTGGGAGTCCTTGTGTGGCCACGTTTTAGGGAGAGCAGTTGGGTAGTGGAATGCTTTTGCAGCTGCCTTTTCCCCTCCAGGTCCCCCTCGCCTCCGTCTGAGTGGGATTCAGTGTGGGGAGAGATGGGGGGCTCCGCTGGTGGACTTTGATTTAGGTGCAGGGCTGGGTGGGAGCTGACTGCCAAGCTGCCCCTTCCCCGTTACTGCCACGTGGGGCCCCAGGGTCCACACTGCAGGCTTCTCCCTTGGCAGTCGGTTCCCTTTTCTTTGGAGAAAACCCTTCAGGGGTGTTGCCTGGTGGGTGATGGGGACGGTGGTGAGGGCGTCTCTGTCAGACACACTCAGGGCCCCATTCTCAGCTCTCCTCTCACTCCTGCCCTCCCCTGGGTCCTTTGGCCCCCCAAGTCCGGAGCCCCTGGGATGTGCCGCCCAGTGCCAGCCCCCTCTGGCTCTGCCCCTGGCTCCGGCTCCTGCCCTCTGACGACATGGGGCCCTGGAGGCCGTGGGTCATGGGCGACGCCTTTCCCGGTCTTCACTGGTGGGGCTGATTCCCTAGAGCGAGTCATTTCAGTGGGGTCTGCGGGTGACCGTGTTCTCCCCCAGGGGGCCTGGGGTGTGGCCCAGCGTCTACACCTCTCTGATGTTTATCTGTTTTAATACCAAGAAAAATCTGTTTTTTTCTCAAAGTCTGTAAGGGAATCAGTCTTTCTGGAAGAGGTGCCGTATGGATCCCACGTCCTGCGGAGCCCCTGGGGGTCTCCACGTGCCAGCTTCTTGCCCCTCCTGTCCCTGGCAGCCGAGCCCTGCCTGCCCTTCCCCCACCCTCCCGCCTGGGGGTGCCCACCCCATCCCACCCTCGCCCCGCCTGGGGGAGTCGGAGGGCTTCACCCACACGGGGCCACTGAGGCAGGACGGGTGCTGTCCAAGTCACTAACTCAACCGAGGTCCACCTCGGGGGCCTCAGCAGCGTCTGGGGTGAGACCCTGACCCGCGACTTCACCGGCACCCCAAATTTGTTATCTGCCTTTCCCAGAATTTCGTTATTTACCCCTAAGCTCTGTGGAGTGCTCCTTGCATGTTTGAAAGTTGGTTTCGATGGTAACCACTGGGCACAGCCACCTGCGTCTTGCTCTCTGGGCTCAGTGATTTTGGGGAGACCCCCCTGCAGATTACGTGCTGCCCAGTTCCCTTGTCGTTTTCACGTCTGTGCACCCCACTGCGGGAGACCCCCGCTCCTCACCCGTCTCTGGTGGGTGCCGTCATCCGTACGGCAGTGTTGGCGCGCTGCTCCGTGTGGGTTTGCGTGGCGCCTGTGTCGCGTCGCTGCTGGGTGGCTCGCGCTGCCCCTTTCCTGGCTCTGGCCCCAGCGGGTGGGCCACCAGCACCCCACGGGGGGAAGGAAGCACCCCCGCCGCTCCACCCTCCCCTCGCTCACGGCCAGCAGCCTTTCAGTGTCGCGGGCCGGCCGGTGCAGTCAGAACCTGCTGTCCTGGTTTCTGCTGAGTATCTTTCATGTAAATTGCCTGTTCATCTATTTTTGCCCATTTTTCTTTTGTGTTTTTTTTCTTAATGATTTTTATAAGCTCTTCCTGTATTCTGCATATGAATCCTTTACTGGGTTATATGTTTTCTAGACATCTCCATGTCAGTGGGTTTCTCTTCTCCTTTTTAATGGGATTTTTTGATGGCTAGACTTTTACTTTCAGTGCTTTTTGTGAGTTAAGAAATCCTTCTTAGATGACTAGAAATAGCAAATTTGCACAGACAGAAAGCAGATTAGAGGTTACAGTGGGGGTAGGGATGGAGGAGGAAAGGAGAAGTGTTTGTTTGAAAAATATTTTTAAAAGAATAAAATAAAAAGAAAGAAAGAAATCCCTCTTAAAGTATAGCATGCAGATGTCATCCTTCACTAATTTCTTGCAAAACTTTCATGTTCACATTTAGGTCTTTAATCCACATGCAATTTATTTTGTCATAAAGGAAGGGTCTGTTGTGTTTGTTTCCATATGGCTAACCATTTGTCTCCACATCGCTGGTTTAAAAGTCCTTCCTCTCGCCACTGATCTGCAAATTCACCTCTGTCAGATATCCAAAGTGCTGATTCTACATAGATCTGTTTCTAGGGCCTCTTCTGATCTGTCGGTAGTTCTCTATCCCTGCCCCAACGCCAGCCGATTTTAATCGCTCCAGCTTTCTATTAAGTCTTGCTATCAGTCAAACATGCTGCTCTCTGCCGTCATATTTTGCTCCAGACTTGCTCCTGCTATTCTTGGCCTTTACTCTTTCGTATATGTTTTTGGAAGTTATTTGTTAAGTTTCATAAATGAAACTTTGTTAAGGTTTAATTTGAAAATTACATTGACTTTATGGATTAATTTGGATGAAAATTAACATTTTTAAGCTATTGAGAGTTCTTTTTCATGAACAGGAAATAATCTTCATTTATTTAGGTTTTCTGTAATGATTTTAGTAATTTCAACATTTTATTCATGAAATATTTCATTTTTGTGACATTTATTTCTAGGTAATTTTTAGTTTTGGTTATTGTTTTAGATGGTATCTTAAAAATATTTTCTAGCTCTGTCACCGGTGTATAGCATCAAGATCAGTGTTTGTATTTCAGACTTTTATCCAGCAGCCTTACTGAACCTTCCTACTCATTCAAATAATTTTCCTGTGGATCTTCTTTATTCTTGTGTAGATGAGCAAATAGTCTGCAAATAATGACAATTTAGTCTCCTCCTTTCCAATCCATGTTATGTCTTTTATTATTTTTCTTGTCTTACTGCTCTGGCTAGAACTTTCACCACCATGTTGAATGGTGATAGCAGACCTGGACGTGTTCCTGAATTTGAAAATAATCAAATGCCTCTTCAGTACCTAATGAGTGCCTCATATAATTTTTTCCCCTTTAATCTGATTAGTGGTGAATTACAATAATAGATATCCTAATGTGAAGCCATCCCAGCATTCCTGGAATAAGCATATCTGCAGTGTTCTTGCTATATGTTGCTGGGCTTTCGCTAATGTTTTGGATTTTTCTGTCTATGTTCATCAGTGAAATTGGTCTGAAACCTTCATTGCTCAAATTTCCCTTGTTGAACTTGGTGTCAAGATTATATCAGCCTCAACCAATGAGGCTTTTTCCTATTTTCTTGAAAAGTTTGCATATGATTGGAATTATCTGATTTTTGAATGTATGGTAGAATTTACCTATAAAAAATTTCTGAGTCTGCTGCTTTTTGGTGGGTAGAGTTTTAAACTATTGGATAAGTTTGTTGGTTGTAGGACAGGTCACATTTTTACTGACTAGTTTTTCTCCTGGTTGTGGGTCACATTTTCCTGTTTCTTGACATGTCTAGTAAATTTTGATCAGAAGTTAGACATTGCACTTATTGTGTTGTGGAGTGTCTGAATTATGTTTTCTTCCTTTAAAGCATGATTGGCTTTGTTTTGGCAGGCAGTTAAATTACTTGAGGATCAGTTTGATCCTTCAAGGCCTGTTTTTAACCTTTTACAGACTTTGTCTAGAATACCTTCCCTTCAGAGATAGTTTAGCCTCACTACTATGACATCTCTGGGGTCTTCGTTGAGTGTCTGGGACAGAGGGGTTAAAGAGGACATACATTCGGGCTGGCTGGAGCACAGATGCCCCCTTCCTTTGTATGATCTTTGGGAATGGTTAAGCTTACAGCAGCCCATCTTTTTTTTTTTTTTGCCTGGACTACATGTGCGTGAACTAGTACTCTGCAAAGACTCGGGGGTAACCCTCTGCAAATTTCTGGAGCTCTATTACTGAGCAGCTACTTCCTTTCCAAAACTCTGATCCATAACTTCCTGCTGCCTCAACCTACCCAAACTCTGACCTCCCTTCCATTTCCTCAACTCACTGAAGCTGCTGAGCTGTTGGGGTTCTACCTCCTTGTGATTGCAATCTGTAAGTTGCCTCCAGGCAGATTTGCAGCAATTGTAGGGCTCACCTAGTATGTTTCCCTTCTGTCCAACATCTGAACACTGTTATTTTCACATATTTTTTTTACAGGTTTATAGGTGCTTTACAGTGAGATGTTAAGTCTGGTATTTTTTATTGGTTTTTAATTTATATGTGTTGTGGAAAAATAATATGATCCATATGATATATGGTCTTTCAGATTTATTGAAAGTTGATTTATGGCCTAGTACCTGATAAAGTATTGAAAATATTTCAAATCTGTTGGAAAAGAATGTGTTTATCTAGTTTTTGGGAATAAGAGTCCATATTTGTCCATTAATTTATGCTTATTATGTTGTTTAAATCTTTTTTTAACTGTACTAACTGTATGTCTGCTTGATCTATGTATTAGTGTGAAGAGTGTTAAAATTCCTCCATGCTCCATGACACTTAACCTTGATTTTATATTTTCATCATTTTGTCCCACTGGGGCCATCTTGGGTAATTCTTTTTTTGACATATTTTCCAGTTCATTAATTCTCTATTCAGCTCCATTTAATTTTCTGATTAACTTGTCCGCTAAGTTTCAAAATGGAAATGATTACATTTTTATTTCTAAAAGTTCTGCATGGTTCTTTTCTGCTTTTTACCCCATTATTTTCCATTCTGTTTTATTTCTGTAAATATTTTAGGCATACTTATTTTATGGTCTGTATCTGACAATTCCAATATCTGAAGTCCTTGAGGATTTAATTCTGCTTTTCTTTTCTTTTTTACTTTACTCTTGCTTGTGGTGAATTGTTTCTGCATGCGTTTGGTATTACGGCATTGTGAGCTCACATTTGAACTGATATTCATCTGTAGGAATCTTGGGGGCCTGAAAGAGAAAAGCATCTTCCAGGGAGAATTTGTATGTGCTTTTGCTGGGTGCGTTGGGGCTGGTGCCTGGTAACTACTCTGAGCTACTTTTTTAATCATGGAGTTTTACTAATCATGTAGGTATTGTAAATTTGAAACCAAATCTGCATGACAGGCCTGTGGCCTCAAATTCTCAGATACATTTTCTTCTTCACCACTTGGAGAGGAGAGCAATTTGTGTCCCTTTAATGGCAGGTGGATTTTCTCCAGTCTTCCATTTCACTGAGATTGTAGCCTTGGGGCATCCCACTTTTTGGGGGTGACTTGGTTCCAAGCCCTCTTTTGTGTGTGTTGGAGGCTGTAGCTCCCCCCATACAGCAGCTGAAGCCCGGTTCTTTGGGTTCCCGGTAGCACTGCGTGTCTGCGGCTTGCCACTTTAATTTCAACCCTTCCTTCCCTTTTTCTTTCTCCTGAGGAGTTTTCTTGTTTCCTTCTGATGTTTGTTATTTATACAGAATTCTAGGTGCTTCATAATGAGAAGGTGTCTTATCTATTATATTGCTAGCAGTGGAAGTCTCTCATCCACTGTCTTTTCTCTCCATTGACAAACTTTCATTTTAATGATCGAACTGATTTTTGGTTTCACACACACAACAGTGTTTGTCATTCAAAATGAGGTTTTGCTTGTATTTTTGTTTTATCTAAACCTTTTTGGTGATTGCTTTAAAAATAAGTATTTTTAAGTTATAAATATTAACACAGCTTAGAAGAGTTAAACAAATCTATGAAATTTATTGAGAAAGTCAGCATTTTGCTCCCCATCTCCAACCTCTTTCAACTCCCTCAGCTGTTCTTTTGTTGTTTAGCTCTATAGGCTAAATAGTTTGCTCATCTGTTAATTCTTGCCTGCTTTAGAGGATTTTGGAAGAGGACTATAAAGTGTGTGCCATTCTGGGTCTGGTTTCCTCTTACTCAATGCTATGTTTGTGAGGTTCTCTCCCTCTTGAAATGCCACCAAGGAGCAGTCAAGGTGTGCTGGGAAGTGACCTAAACCCCTCCCCAGGGAGGAGAGGACGGGAGAGGATGCCCAGCAGCCAGGTGGTGACTGACTCAGCAGATTCCTGAAGGCTGAGTTCTAAGGAGGCAGAGGAGGAAACTGCAAAGAACTTGCTCCCTGAGGACTTCCCCACAGGGCTCAGGACTCGTGTCCCCGGATGCCTCTGGCAGTTGGGGCTCACGTCAGAGGACTGGTCCAAAGTCTGCTTAAGGAGCAGTTAGATTCCGCAGCGTCTCCCTCGCTGCTCCTTCCCCATCTGTTTGTCCTCTTTCTAACCCCTCTCCCTCGCTGATCTCATCCCTTTCGTTGACTTTAGACAGTGGCCGCTCAGACCCCTTTTTGAATCCATATATCCAACCACTTCCTTGATGTCTTCACCTCTGGAACTCCTGAACCTGCCGGATGCCGGACGCTGGGGTGGAGGGGCTGGACCCGCTCCCTGGTGGGGTCTCCAGCTTCCGGGTCCTTCTCAAGGAGACCTTCGGGGCTCCAGGCTCCCTGAGACCTGGGGTCGGGATCACCTGAGAATGCGACCCCCTCCCTGCCCCCCGCTTTTAAAGCCGTTCATTCCTCACGGGTCCACTTTAGAGGCAACCCACGGGGTTTGATTTGTTGCATCTTCCTTATGTTTCAGTCGAAATGTTTTCTAATGCTCAGTGTGATTTTTCCCTTTGATCCATGGGTTATTTATGAGCATATTGCTTAATGTCTAAGCAATGGGAGAGTATGTGTTTGCTTTCTTTCTTTCTTTTGTACCGAGGTATAGCTCAATTCTGCTGTGGTCAGAGAACATATTTCTTAAGATTTTAATTTAAAAACGAAATGTATTGAAGCTACTTTATGACCAGCATATGGCAAATTTTGGTAACTGTTCGTTGTGCACTTTAAAAGAATGTATACGGTGCTTTAACTTCTCAGTAGCTGATAGCAAACCAGAAATTTTTATCCTTTTCCTTTCAACCTCTCTGAGTCTTCATATTTATTTAAGAGGTGTCCTTCGTAAACAGAATATAATTATATGATTTTTTTTTAATCTGGTTTGACAATCGTAATGTTTTTCCTGGAATACTTAGTATTATTGAGTTGAACTTTTATCTACAATCATTTATTTTCATTTTGCCTATTTTTATGTTCTATTTCTGCCTTTACTGCCTTCTATTGGATTAATACAATAGATTTTTAATTTCTCCTACTTTTCGTTCTATTAATTTGTTAATTATACATTCTCTTTCAATTCTTTTAATGCTTACTTTATAAATTACAATCCATATCCTTGACAACCTAATGTAAATTACTAATTTGACCACGTCCGCAGTAACGTTGAACCTTAGAAACCTGTCACTTGCTTCCATTGTTTCAGTTGAGAAGTCAGCTGTTCATCTTATTTTTGCTTCTTTAAAGGTGACATGTCTTTTCTGGCTGCTGTTAGGGTTTTCCTCTTCACCTTTGATGCTCAGGCATCCTCTTATGATGTGCTGTTGGGTAGTTTTCTTTGTACTTATTGTGCCTTGGGTGTGCAGAGCTTCTTGAATCTGTGGATTGATAGACTTCGGCAGCTGCAGACAATCCTTGGTGATTGTCTTTTACAGTTTCTCCGTGCCATCCCTCCTCCTTCTGGGTGCCCATTGCATGCAGGCCAGATCGTTTCATGTGCCCTGTGTTTCCCTGACTCCCATTTCCATATTTCTATCCTTTCTCTCTCTGCTCTTTGACTTTCCATATTTTATATTGACCTAGTCTCCAGTTCATTCACAGCCATCAGCTGTGTCTAACGTTTTGAGTTCTTAATTTCAGTTATTGTGTTTTTTGGTGTTAGAATTTCCAGTTGATTCATTTTTCTAGATTCCATTTGTCTGGCAAACTTCTCCATTTTTCCACTTATTTTCTCCATCCTTTTCTCTCTTGATTTGAACATATTAATCATGTTTATTTTAAAGTCTTTGTTTGGAAACTCCTACATCTGGATCATGTATAGGCATGTTTCTTTTTTCTCTTATTGTTAATTATACAGTCCTGTCTTTTCTCGGGTCTAGCAATTTTTTTATTTAACATCAGACACTATCTCTGCAGGCGACGGTGCTGCAGTGGAGACGTCTCATCTCTTCTCTTCCCAGCAGACGGGGTTAAGACGGGTCCTTGACTCAGTTGAGCTAAGCTGAGCCAGGGTGGGGGGTGCATTTAGATCAGGCTTGTTCTACCTGTGGTTCCCCCTGGTTTTAGGTTGCACCTCCCAGGGCTTTCAAGCTGGACCTCGGTGTGATCACTGCAGATCACAGAACTCTAATATCCAACTGGATCCACAGTGGATCCAGAGTTCTCACACCCGTCTTCTTAGCACCCATGACTCTGGAGGTCTCCTCTCTGGTTTTCCTGGCTGTCTGCCTGGGCTTGTAAACTTCTGCCCCTCATACCTTTAGAACTTGGCAAATGTCTTAAGGGGAAACTGGCTATTTCCGGAAACCTGGTTCTCTGCCTCTGCCTTCTTCTGGGATCTTGGCCCCTCAGGTTTGCTTCTCTGGATGGACCAAAACTGCTGCAGGTTTCTCTGTCCCTCAGCAGCTCCCAGCCTGGGAAGACTCCAGCCTCCGGCGTGAGGGGAATGCAAGTGCGTGAGGGAAAATGAGCTGTGGGATGGCGGCTTGGGGTTGGCAGCCCCCACCCCGCCCTGGAGCCTGGGCCGGCTACTGCTCATGGCCTCAGTGGCTCTTTGAGTCTTTTAAACAAATTTTAAGTATTACCCAGCTTTTCTTGTTGTGCGTGGTGGGGGCACGGTTCTGCTGCCAGCCATCCCCTCCCACCTGCAGGCAGAGGTCCCCTTTGCTTTATACTATTCCCACCCCAGAGCTGGAGGCAGAGCGGGTGAGGTTTTCTTACAGTGCTTTTAAAGATAAAGTTTTAGCTTTATTTTTGAATATTGGATAGACAGTTGCCCCGATACCAATCACACCAAATTGTTTGAAAGGCTGTCTTATCATTTATTGGATTTGTGTGTGTGTGTGTGTGTGTGTGTGTGCACAAATGGGCTTTGTCTTTTTCACTGATCCCCTCGTTCCTGTGTCATTACCGGACTTTGGAAACTATTATAGTGTTATAGTATATATATACTATATATATACTACATAGAAGTTTCCCTTTTTGTTTCCCTTTTTGTTCTCAGATGTTTCCCTTTTTGTTCTTAGATGTCAAAATTCCCTCAGCTTGCCAAATTCCATTGAAAATCCTGTTGGAATATTTTGTTTGTGGGGCTTGCACTGAATTATACAGCTAAATGTGGTGAGAACTAGAAATTTTGCAATGTGGAATTGAACATCTGCCTTCGTAAATATTTTCTTCATTTCTAACTATTTCCAATTTCAGTACTCAGTGGATATAGATTTTTGTTTAAGGCACAAAGCATGCTACTAAATGCTTGCTAGAAATCTCGTTCCAGTCCATGTTCTCCCAGGCTTCTGTGCACTTCTCTCTTACTTTTCTGCCCTGGTTATTGTCCTCAGCCTTCTCCAATTTCCTAAGTGCAAGATTTCCCAACCTAAGGAAACAGGGATTCTAAGAGAGCTGTGTCTCTGGCCCACTTCTGGTCTGCAAAGGTGAGCGGTGATGGGAAAACGTGTGTGCTTAGGCACGGAAGGCGTTTTGTGGCTGTCGGGCGTGGGTTGGCGCAGCTGGGGGTGACTCCAGCCATCAGAGTTCTCCGCATCGCCTGGCTTTCACTCCTTTCGTGAACTTGTCGGCCCTTGTCGTGTGAGTTGATACTTTCCTCTTTCCCTGTGTCCCCTAGAAGGGCAGTGTTTGCCCGAGGAGATGGTCCTGCTCTGTGTCACCCTGCAGAGCTCTGGGCAGCCACGGAGCCAACCCTGGGCAGGGTCTGGGAGCTCAGAGCCCCACATCTGCCTCGGCCCCAGGCCTTGCTGTGCTCCCAGGGTGCTCTGCCTGCCGCTCCTGCTCTTGGAGATACTCAAGTCCCTGCCCCGTCTCCACAGATGGAAGGTTGGGGCTCTGCAGGAGGGAGCCCTTTGGCCAGATTCTCCGGAGGGAGTCAGCAGCGGGCAGGGAGAGTGAGGTGGAAGGTTCCCTTCTTGGAAGGAGCGATTTCATAGACTCCCACATAGGGTGGGAGGGTCTTAAAGAGAATGCCACTAGCCTTTGCTCTATTTGGATGCCTCTAGTGATGGGGGTCTCACTACTTAACGGACACCGGAGTTCATTCTAGGCAGCAGTAAGTGGAAGCACAGAGCCCCTCTTCATGTCAGGCTGAGCTCTGCTTCCTGGGGCTCCCGGTCGTTCCGTAGCCGGCACACTCCTGTCCTGCCCCGTGTTTGCCGGGGCCTTGTTCTTAGGGGAGCACCCCCCTCTCCAGCTTGGTGAGCGTCTGGGCATGGCCGGTGCCGCCTCCCCCACTTTCGAGCTTGCCGGAGCACCAGGCGGCTGCGTTGTCATGGCTGTGCAGGAATTTTCACCTTCCTCAGAGTCCCGGAGCCAGAATCACTTTGGGGCTGTCCACCCCAACCCCGTCGTTTCACAGACGGGTAAACCAAGGCCCAGGGGGGAAACTCACCCAGCCGAGATGAAGGCCCCTGGCTTGCCACGAGCTCACGGGGATTGCGGTTTGCACCTCCTTGCTGACTTGGAGGCCGACACCTGCGTGAGCCCGAGCAGTGGGAATCCTGAGCCTGCAAACTTGTCCCCATGCTGAGGACCGTCTGTCCTGATCTTCTGAGTCCTGAGTGAAGCCCTCTTTCCTGTCACGTGGGCACAGCTCGCCCAGTACGGGCATCCTGGCTGACCCCCTTGGCCTGGGGTGCTCCTGCCACCACACCCTCCCCCACTCCTGCCCCTCCCGCCCCCCCCACCCCCTGCCTCCCCCTTCTCCAGCCCTGGCCCCTGCCCTCCTGCTCCTTCCAGCCCTCGTGCCTGCCCCCCTACCCTATCTGCCCCAGGCGCTCTGCTCTGCTCACCCCACTCTGGGCCTGGGGCTTCCAGGGTCCATGTCCGTCCTCCGGAGACGGCACAGAGCCTGCCCCGGGCTGGGTGTCCTCTGGGAAGCTGCGTTCTTGGGACCTGTGCTCTGGTTTGGAGCTCACCTTCCACCCGCCCCCTCCGCACCTGTCATTTTCTGCAAGGCCTTTGGTGGCACGTGATGGCTGGGCAGGGGCTGGGCGAGGGGATGTCTCCCCAAAGCCCAGGCCTCTCTGTGGGCTGGGAGCTCCAAAACCCCCACCCTGAGTGGCCTCCAGGCCACAGTGCACCTCATTTCTCCTTTTATTTGCTCTTAAGGTGGATGGGCTCACACTCGGATGGTGCTGGAAGGAGCGTGGCCCCTGCAGCTCCTTCCCAGCTTGCCCAGCCTTCATGTCTCGATTTTAGATTCATCTCGTGCCCCCCACTGTGATGGATTCAGCGTTTGTGTGGCACCCCCCCCACCCCAGTGTACCGCCCCTGCACACAGCTCTCCCCGCCACTTCCCTCCGCGTTTCCTCTGCTATTGAATTATTGTTTGGTGATTGCATGACTGGGGCCAGGCAAATATTCTTTCCTGCTGGACTGAGGGACGGACTGTGGCTGTTTTCTTTCCTGTGGAGCATTCTGTCTGGAACAAATGATGGCGCGGACCTGCCCCCTTAGCTCCTCACACGCCCATCACTAAGTTCACACCAAGCTCTCTGTGGTCGTTCTCCGTGCAGGCCACACACCTGTGTCCTCCCCCGCAGTGTCCCTCCACAGCCCCAGAGCCCCCTTCCCGCCAGGGCGCACCTCGAGGCAGCACATCCTGGGACCCTCCTGGCTGGTCCCCGTCTTCCTCGCTTCCCTCTGGTTTATTCCCTCGAGGGCCGGAGCACGGATTGCAGCGCCTTCCTGAGGTGCAAGGGAGCAAGGCCGCGTGCTCTGGAGACCCTCATCCTGCTGTCACCCTTGATGGTGGTTTGCTGAGCAGAGAATTCCAGGTTGAAAGTCGTTTTCTTCGGACGTTCCGAAGTGTTGCTCTGTTCTCTGGCCTCCGGGTTGCGGACGTGCGGCGGTTTTAGTTTGCTGAAGTTGCCGAAATGCAGGAGACCAGAAGTGGGCTGGCTTTTACGGTGGGGATTTACTAGCTTAGACGCTCACAGTTCTGAGGCCGTGAAAATGTCCAACTCGAGACGTGGGCAGGTGACCCTGGGCCCCCGTCGGATGGGAAGGCGCACGGTGGGTCTGCCGGCCTCACCCTTCTCCTCCGGGCTTCGCTCCTCCAGCCTCTGGCTGCTCCGCTTCTGAGCTTTCGCGTCTTTCTCTGTGTCTCTCAGCTCCTTTCTTTCTCTCTCATCCTCTTATAAAGGACCCAGGAAGAGGATTAAGACCCCCTGGGGCAGCCTCAGCTGAAACAACCTGATCAAAGGCCCCACCCACAGCAGGTGCCCACCCCGGGAGCAGATCGGCTTTAGGACGGGACCTTCTGGGGTCCAGACAGCTGCAGCCCGCACGAGGGCCCGGTGCCCTTTGTGTCCCACCCGTTCCTTTGTGATCTGTTGTTTTTCTCTGAAGCCTGTGGAATCTTCTCTTTAGCCCTCTGTTTCTGGAGTTTCACGACAACTTGTGTCCTTGTGGGTTTTCTTTGTGTGGGGGTGGGTGTGGGGGGTGTCGAGCTGTTCGGTTTGGAAACCTGTGACCCTTAGTCCTGTCACGTTTTCTTGAATTATTTCTATAATAGTCCCCCGTGCCTTGATTCTCTAATTTTCTTTTCTGTACTTCCATGGGAAATTCTTTACTTTTAAACCTTTTTATTGACTCTCTAAATTTGTTTTTAATGTCCCTAAACTTTTACTCTTTCAGTGTTCCTTTTTCAAAGCATCCGCCACTTATTCGTGGATGTAGCCCCTTCTCTTTGCTTCTGAGGATATAAATTGTGAGGTTTTATCATTTGTTATTTTCTTGTGCTTCCTGCATTGTGTTTATTTCCTCCATGTTGCCTTTCTGTTTGTTTTAGTCTGATTTTGTTGTCAGAGGGTTTCTCCTCACTGACCTGTGGCTGGCTGTCCACGTTTACGAGTGGGGCACTGACAGTTGAGGGGCGCCCATGGCCTAGCAGCGCTTGTGGCCTGACCGTTGTCATTTGCCTGTGTTAGCTCCTGTCCCAGTCGCTTTCCCAGAGAAGACGCACCCACTGGGGGAGGCTGGGTGCCCACGTGGGGTCTGGGGTGAAGCTCGTCCCCACCAGCTGGTTCCTCAGGGGCCTGGGGCCTGGGTCCAGTGCTCCTTCCGCTGACGATCCACAGGTGCCCCCGCTTTCCCGCCTGCCCGACAGCTCCCTCCAGAGGTGCCCAGAGCCTTCCCGGGTCCTGCAGAGCAAACCAGCTGGCTCCTGGGTTAGGTTTTCGCTTTCCCGGGCTTCCTAAGTCAGGTTCCATTCGCCCCCCGCTTCCCATTTTCCGAGGGGCAGACACTGCTCCCCGCGCTGCCTCGTCTCCAGCCCCTCCGTCCTTGTGGGCTTGAGTCTTGGGGATTGCCACCCCCGGCAGCTGGGAGGGGAGTGCAGAAAGCCTGTGGTTCCCCCGGATCTCAGCTCTAACGTCCCTCCCCTCTTGCAGGTGCCTCTGCCCTCGCCGGGCTTCGCCGCTGCAGGAGGGACAGCTCAGGCCGCAGACATGGCCGGCGCCTCGGTGAAGGTGGCCGTGCGCGTCCGCCCCTTCAATTCCCGAGAAATGAGCCGGGACTCCAAGTGCATCATTCAGATGTCCGGCAGCACCACCAGTGAGTACGGCCGGGGCGGCCGGGGTGGGGGTCAGCGGCTGACCATCTTGGGCGCTGGGCTGTGTCCTCCCGGCCCATCAGCACTCTCCTTCCGTCTGTGCCTTTGCTCCTAACTGTTGGTCCCTCTGGGCTTCTGCGAAGTCGGAGGCTGCAGGGAACACGGTGACCAGCACGTAGGAGAGAGAATGGCAGTTTCGAGGAGGACAGACAGACAGACAGAAGGCAGACAGAAAGAAGGACACAGCCTCTTTATTTGCAGGATTCTGGCTGCTGAAGGCTGGGAGAGAAGGGACTTCGTGCCGAGCTGCCCCCCCTTGCTCCTTCTTTCACTGTGAAGTTTTTAATTAAGTGCTGCACACACATGGACAAATGGGCAGAACACTTTTGGGGACTTTTGTAGTCTGAGCCCAGCGTGAGCCCCTTCCCCTCAGTGCCCCCATAAAGGGGTCCCATCTTCTTGCGACACAGGACCCCAGTAATGCCCGTCTTGGTCCGGGTTTGGTTGCCTGCTGCTGCCATCGTGAACGGTCGTTCTCTCTCTTCCATGCTGGCCTGGGCCCCGCGGGCGGCTTGCACTGGGGGCCCTCGTGCAGTGCAGCCCTAAAGCACTGGTGCTGCCGTCATGCTCAGGTGCAGATGGCACAACCTGTCCTGACCCATCCACCTGCTCCTGCATCCTCGGTTGGGGTCAGCATGGCGCTGGCCACGCACAGGGGCACCACGGCTGTCACATCCTGCCCCGTCCGTCAGGGACCAGGTGGAGATGGGGACCCCGGAGGTGGAGCTCTCAGGCCTGACGGGGGTCTCCCCAGAGGCCTCCTGGGCGGAGGAGAGGGTGCTCTGGGGCTCCTTTGGATCCTGGGGAGTGGGGTCAGGGGTAGGGGGTGGCTTGGAACTGATGGGCCTTGACCCTGCTGTGGGCAGGCTACAGAGACCCCCTTCAGTTCAGGGGATGCGAGCTCACACAGGTGGATGCACACCTGAGCTTGTCGTTGCTATTTCGCAAGGTTGCACCTCCCTTTGCTCCCCAGAAGCAGAGCCTGAAGTGGGGATTTGGGGGTGAGGAGTTGATCTGGGAGGTGACCCCGGGAAGCTCCACTGGGAGTGGGGGGTGGGGAGGCCGGTGAAGGGGCCGCTGTGGGCAGTGGGGGCCTGGCCTTGCGGGGAGCTGCGTGTTTGTCCATCGGCCCTACCTGTGTGGGATGACCCAGGACATCAGGGTCCCTGTGGGAAACCCCACTACACCCCAGGGCCGCCGAAGGCACAGTCACCCCTGGGTCACGTCTGGGTCATGGCGAGGGCCACTGTCCACTGCAGGTCAGAAATCTGCAAAATGAACAGAAAGGACCAGAGACAAAATCTTCATCTCTCCTGGGACTTGGCGTGGCCCTGGCATCAGGCCAGAGGCTGAGGTTCGGGGCCGGAGGAGCAGGTGGGGGTCTCAGGAGGCAAACGTCGGACATTCCGGGGGCTCCAGCCGTGCCCACTGGGAGGGCAGGGCGGGGGACAGTGGGCTACTGCAGGGTGAATGCTCTGACCTGTCCCCCACCCCTGCCCTCTAGGGTGACTGTGGGTACGGGCTCTCCAATTTTACTCTTCCCCTGATGGCTCTAGCAGCAAGTGGGTGGGCTTCAGGGGTCCCTGGCAGTGAGATGTGCTGGCCCTGAGGGTGAGACGTCTGAGCTGAGGGCTGCTGCTGCCAGGCCGCGGGAGGACCCGGCACGGCCACCTGCTCAGAAGGACCAGCAAGGCCTCTGCTGAGACCCCAGCCGGGCTGTCCCACCCCCATACTGCCCCCACTCCAGCCCCCAGGGAAGGCTGGGCACAGAGCTGTCCCCGGGCTGGAGGCCCGAGCGGATTCATGGGTAGCCGCTTCGTCCATGGCCAGCCAGGGCTACCCCGGGGTCCAGACACCCCAGGGGACCGCTGACCCCTGATGTTGTGAGTGAAGCCCCCGTGGGTCTGTGGAGTGTGGAGGGGACTCGGGGAGCCTCTCGTGCTATTTCGGAGCAATTGGCAGTTTCTGAAAGAACCGTCCCTACTCAAAGATGAGTGTCCCCCAAAAAAACCAGTGTGCGTGGGGATGGCTCCACATCCTTAAACAGTGAGGAAAGGAGCACGGAGGACAAGCACAGGATGGGGGATGGCCGAGGAAGGGCTCCAGAAACCTGGGGACACGCTGTGGATGACAGCAGCTTTCATTCTCGGGGAAGTTAAAGAGCTCATGGGCCCCTCAAAACAAGAGTTGGACAACAGAATGAGAGTCAGCCACTCTGATGCCAAAGATTCACAAAGAAAACCGGCTGTGGGGCGCCATGGGGATGCCAGATTGGTCAGAATACAAAAATACAAAGTCCAGAATACAGAAAATCCAGAATATAAAACCCAGGATACAAAAATTCAGAATATCAAAATCCAGAATACAAAAAAAATTCCAGAACACAAAGAAATCCAGAATGCAAAAATCCAGGATACACACGGTGGCGAGACAGACCCAGAGGTCCCCGCGGGGAGGCGGCCGGTGGTCTCGGGGGGCTGGCAGGGGCTGCGACGTGCAGGCCGAGCGCGAGGCCTCTTTTTAGGAAGATTGTCACGCACGTGTTGAGAGCTGTGCCCTCAAGAATGTCCCCAGAGCAGTGTTTTCACCAAACCGGGGGTGACCACTGGAAAGTCTGCCTGCTGGGAGCCGGTCGGGGTGCTGGGAGGCCAACAGCGCCCGTTGGTGGAACTTTTAGCACAACAATGCGGCTTTGTGCCTCGGCCTTGGGAAAGCTCCAGAGCGATGCGGGTGAACGGGGCGCGGAGCAGCATGAAGGGTGGGATTGTGCTGGAGCCAAAGGGCACGCGCGCACCCGGGGAAGTGTGTACCTGAGTGTGAGTGTGCATGGGGAGGAGGGGGGAGGGAGAGAGAGAGAGACACAGAGGGAGAGAGAGAGAGACACAGAGAGAAGGAGAGGGAGAGAGATCTAGAGGGGAGGAGGGAGCTCTGGTGGAGGGCGACTAATCGGCAGAAACCCCTATGAAAATGATACTTTTTGGAGAAGACAAAATAGTGATGGAGCAGGTGGAAAGTGCTGGAAGTCTGGACAGAAGGCTTCGGGAACTCAGGGGAGGATGTGGTCCAGCCCTGGGCCCGGGAAGCTTGGAGAGAAAGGGTCCTGAAAGCGCGGGGGCTGGGTGCTGGGGACGGAGGGTGGCTGAGGAGGGCCGGAGGTGGCCCCATGAGCAGCGTCGGCCCTGTGTGAGCCCCAGGCCCAGGGACAGCTGGTGGGTCGAGGCCCGGCTGGGCCCGGCACTGGCAGGGCCTCCGCGTCCACCCCGAGGGGCGTCCACCAGGCAGCCTCTTCCCCAGATGTCTCTGGATCTTGGGGGGCTGAGCCGGTCTGCGGGCCGGGGCGGGGTCCCCAAGCTCTACCTGCCCTCCCCGTGGGGACCCCCCGAATCCCTCGATGGCTGCATGGGAGCCGCTCAGCTCTCTCGAGGTGGCTGTTTGTGACTCAAAAACTGGAAGCGTTGAAAAGCAAATTTAATTTGTCAGCATGTAATCGTCGCCTGGATAAATAATACTTTCCATGCGAACATACCAAACCCAGCAATTTTATGCGACAACCCAAACGGTGCGCGGGCCTGACGGCAAAGCGCAGCGGCCACTCGCTACACGTCCCCCTCATGTACCCACTGGACAAGGGAGCAGACCTGGAAGCTTCTAGAAGTTTCCTCTCTCCCGGGTCATGTCCTCTGCCTTCAGGACCAGGGGAGCCCGCTGGAGAGTCCACGCCCTAAAGAACGAACGGCCGGGGTGCGGCAGCCTCGAGTGCCTGCCCTGCTCTGTAGTGCGGCGCTGGACTTGGGCGTGGTGAGGCTGTGGGGTGCAGGATGGCCTTGGCCTGCATTCTGGCCTCGCCCCGGGGCTGCCTCTGCAGGGCGCTCAGGGACCCGTCGCCAGCGAGCCTCTCCCTGCACCGACGGCTGGATGACACCTGGGGGGGAGGGAGCCGGGCACAGCCGCCAGCTGGCGCGTCCAGGGCTGCCCTCCCGGCCCCACGGAGGCCCGAGGCCACGCTGTTGCCCCAGACAGCACCCCTGTGGCCGCAGGGAACACACCACCATTCTGAAGCGTCCTCCGGAATGTTCCAGGGCCCTTGCCCTCTTTTCACAGCTGACTTTCCCACGAAGCCCAGACCCGGCCTCCCCGGCCTCATCGACCAGCAGCTGCCAAGCGCTCGGCTTCGGGTGGCATCAGTGCATGACCATCAGAGAAGTCCCCACATCCATCACCGTCCCAGGGCGAGGCCTGGAAACGAGGACCCCGGAAGGGAGCGGGAGTTGGCCCCGAGTCCTGACGCGACTCCAGGCCTCTGTGTTGGGACTGGCTCAGAGCAAGGGGCGTGGAGGGAGGGGCTGGAGGAGGGGGCCTGAGCCCAGGGCTGGGGGCTGGGGCCTGGGGTCCCTGGTGGGCGCCGGGTCAGGACGTCCTGGGTGTGCTCCACCAGCCGCCTCTGTGGACCCCTGAGGCCTTACGCGCGCCTCCCCCCGGACCCCCACCGCTGCAGGACAGGCACGCCGTGACCTCATCTGCATTCCCGTGGCACAGACAGGGAAACCGAGGCTAAGTGAGGCCACATGGCTTCACCTGGCAGAGCAGGGAGCAGAAGGGGTGGCTGAGCCTGTCACATCAGCAAAGCCACAGGGTGCACTGGGCACGAGACGCGGCTCCCGCTGGCCCAGGGGCCGGCATGTGGGTGGGGGACAAAGCAAACCGCTGATGGTGAGGCCAGACACGGAGCCAAGGCCGAGCAGCTCATGGGGGGGGTGTCTGGGGGCCCCGTGCCGCGGCTGGGAGGTGAACGGGGTGGTCAGTGAGTGAGCAAGTGAAGGTTGGGGCGACTGGCCCCCAAACCCTGGCGAGGTTTGTTTTCTCGCCGCGAGGCAGACCCCTAAGTGTGTGTTCGGGGAGTGGTGTGCTGCTAAACGAGCGCCTCTCCAAAAACAACCCTAAACCCCCAAACCAAAAGAAGGCGAGTCGGCATTTGCCAATTTCCACGGTTGCTCTCACCTGGGCCAGTTTCCAGCTCCTGGTGGTTTAACCGCAGCCCCCCGTTCCTCAGTGCTGAGCCCAGACCCCTCCAGGCGGCTGCCTTCCGTCTGCTTCCCTCCTCCTGCTCCGCTCACCTCTTGGTCCTCCCGTGTGAGTGGCTGGACTTGGGAGGATCTAGCCTGAGGGGCCCGGCTCCCGTGGGCCGGGGGGGCATTTGAAGGGGCTCGCCGCACTCTGCAGACCCCGGCCTCTCCTTCGCTCTCCTCCAGCCCTCCTGAGCACGCACCGTGGCCCTGGGGAGGGAAGCCCCTTCCCCAGCCAAGTCTGCTGGGTCCTGGCACAGGGCAGCGGCGGGCAGGGACCACCTGTTGGGCCTCTGGGCCTTGGCCGAGGGTGTGGAGGTGGCCGTGGGAGCTAGGCCTGCGGGGCCCCAGGCCACTCTCTGCTGTGTACCAGGGGCCCTGGGAGGGGGCACCCTGCTCTGGGTCTGGGGTCCCATCTGAGACAGCAGGGGCTCGTCCGCCACTCCAGTGGCCCACGGCTCTGCCGGGTGGTGCAGGCGCTGACTCTTGCCTGGCATCCAGTGCTCCACGCCATGACCCCCTCCCACCCCGCCAACCCCAGCCCGAGGGAATGCACTGTCCACGTGGGATATAGGACAAACACCCTGGCTCGAGAGTGCCTCAGAGAAAGTTCAGGGTTCCCAGGGCTGGACCAGTGCTGAGCAGGGCAAGGAGGTGGGGAGGGGAGGGGTCTGGGGGTCCTAAGGGTGTCTGGGGGAAGCTGGGGGGTGGGGACCGGGGGTGGGTGGGGTAGGGGGTGCTGGAGCGAGTGCTGGGGTGGGGGGCACAGTCTGCCACCCAGGGAGGTGAGGACAGGTGGTGGCTGTCGCTGGGACATTGGTGGGGAGACAGTGGGGTCCCCCTCCCGCTGCCAGAGCTGCCTGAGGCCCCAGCAGGTGCGATTGCCGTTCCCACGGCACCGGCATTGTCCGCATGGGGTTCCGGGAGCCGCCCGTGGGCGCTGTCCCCGGGCACTGAGACCAGGTGTGGAAGCCGGGGCAGCACCGTCCCGAGGCAGCATGGGTGGGGGCCCCCCAGGACCCCCGGGTGGGCTGCGGAGGTCAGTCACCTGCACCCTCCTGCTGCCTCCCCAGAGCACCAGCCATCCCCCAGCCCCTCAGGCCCGGGGCCCAGATGCTGGTCTGCTTGCGGGAGGGGCTCTGGGTGCTGCTGGGCGCTGGCCCTGCCCTGGGCGGGGTCTCTGCCGATCCCTGGTCCCGTCTGCAGGATGCTCGGGGAGAGGGAACGACCCGGTGCCTGCAAAGCTGAACCTGGGGCAGCTGCAGACGTGTGCGAGGCCGATGGGGAGCTCGGGTCAGGCCGCCCTGGACACGCCATGGTGGGGTGACGTGTCGAGGGAAGTGGGGCGTCCGAGGAGGGGAGGTCCCGGCCCCGCAGCTGAGCAGAGGCCATGGGCCTCACACACCTTCAGCTCCCAGAGGGGGTGGGGGGCAGGCGTTTTCCCACCCCGATGTCGACGGGAAAGGGGGTCTCTGGAGCCCTTCTGGACCAGGCCTGGCCCATGTTCCTTGTGGACAGAGTTTCTAGAAGCTTCCAGGAGTTGGAAAGGCAGCCACAGGACGCTAACATGAGGCCCCGAAGAAGCAAGCACGTGGCGACAGTCTGGCCCAGCGTGCAGACCCCATGGAGCCTTCGGGTGCTCCTGGGAGGAGCTCTAGGGCAGAAGCATCTGGGTCTGAGCCGGGGGGCGGCGAGCAGGGTGCAGACCCCAGAGGTGGGGGTGCGGCTGCTGAGCCTGCCAGCCAGGTCCCTGCTAGAAGGGCCAAGCCCCCTGGGGAAGGCGGACGCTGCGGGCCCGGGGCACACGTGGGCATCACAGACACAAGGCGCAGGGCCGGGCTTGCTGCCGGGAAGCGGGGTCCCTGGCCACCCCCCGAGGGTCGGCTTGTCTGGGCAGCTGCGGCCTCTGAGGACCCCTCTTCCTGCCCGGGTGGTGCAGACACGGGGCGGCCTGATTCCCTCTTGGTTTTGCCGCTGCCGAGCCCCTCCTAGTTTAGTTTCCTGGGCTGCTGGAGCAAATACCACGAACTAGGCCGGTTGGACGAGGGGGACTCATTTGCTCGCGGCTGTGAGGCTGTGACGCTTTCTCCCGGAGGCGGTGGCGTCCTGGGGCCACTGCTGGCGACACTCGGTCCTTGGCTTTGCCCCTGGCGGCCCCTCCCGGCCTCTCCCTTCTCCTCCGGGGTCCATCGACGTCCGCTTCTGGCTGCCCGACTGCCTTGGTGTCTGTCTGTCTGAATCTCATTCTCTTAGAAAGGCCTCCGGTACCGGGACTGAGACCCCCTGGCTGAGGGGACCATGCCTGCCTGCGGTGCCCTCAGCAGAAGGGTGCACACCACAGGAATGGTTGAATTTAAGGTGTTTTTCTGGGGTGCACACAGCTCCAAACCACCACACCTCCCCGGGCTCGGCCCTCACCCGGAGCCTTCTCTCCGCAGCCATCGTCAACCCCAAACAACCCAAGGAGACGCCCAAAAGCTTCAGCTTCGACTACTCCTACTGGTCGCACACCTCGGTGAGTCCTGGGGGCTAGGGGAGGGGGCTGAGCCGCCTGTGGGGGGGTCTTGGCCTCTCCGGGCCTCCCGCTCCCCTGGGGGCCACAGGGGTTAGGGTTCAGGTTAGCAGCCTCATATGGGGAGGGCCCCCCGAGCTGTGAGCTGCGTTCTCCCCATTTCTTTCATCTGCCCCCGGCCTCTCCACTGCCCCAGATGCCCCCAATGCCCAAGGCAGAGCCCAGACCACCCTGTTCCCCTCCACGGGCAGCACCTCCCCCCACCTCTCAAGCTGGGAGCCCAGGGACTTCCAGAATCTTCTCTCTCCTACACTCCCTCCATCAGTCCCCACAGAACCCCACTGCCTACCACCACCCGAATCATTCTGGATTCAGCCCCTGGGGCCACCATCTACCTTTAGGTCTCATCTCTGAGCCCCAGCCCCCAGAATGGCCCCGGAACCCCCCAGTCCATCCTCTCCCGTGGCTGGGTGACCCCGGGCCTGGCCTGCTGTCCACGGGGTCACCTGGCCTGTGGGGTTCCCAGTCTCCAGGCCCTGACCCTTCTCTGGGGCTCCCACTCTCGCCCCCATGCTGACCCCACGATCCGCTGCCCTGAGCCCCCGGTTGTGAGCACGTCACGCCTCTCACCACGGGGCCTTTGCAGCTGCTGTTCCCCCTGCGGGGAGCCCCCCACCCTGGCCTGGCTGACCCCTCCCTGGAGCACTCGGTCCCTCCCGCAGGAGCCTGTGTGCCAGGGGAGTGGGGGGCAGGGGCCTCCCCGAGGCTCTGCCTTTCGGGGTCCCCTGACCCCTGCTGCTGATGCCCTTGTCCCCAGCCGGAAGACATCAACTACGCCTCGCAGAAGCAGGTGTACCGCGACATCGGCGAGGAGATGCTGCAGCACGCCTTCGAGGGCTACAACGTCTGCATCTTCGCCTATGGGCAGACGGGAGCTGGCAAGTCCTACACCATGATGGGCAAGCAGGAGAAGGACCAGCAGGGCATCATCCCGCAGGCACGCGCGGCGGCCGGGGCTGGGGGCTGGGTGCGCAGGGGCCGGGCAGGGGTGGTGTCCGGCCACTGGGAGCCGAGAGGGGACGCTACTGTGAGACCGTGGAAGCCGTGCCCCCTCCCCACCCTGCCGCCTTCCTGCGGGATGGACGGACCCCCAGACAGAGGAGGGTGCAGGCCTGGGGGGCCTGAGGGGTGGAGGGCAGGGCTGCAGGAAGCATCAGGAGTCCGACAACTGTGGGCCCTGGTTCCTGGGATGGACGGTGGGAGTGGGGGCACAGGAGGGGCCTGGGGTGGGGGCAGCGGCCCCCAGCACCCGCCCTCGCCCGCCGGGCATCTGATTTCCCCACGTCTCCTGGCCCCTGCAGCTCTGCGAGGACCTCTTCTCCCGGATCAATGACACGACCAACGGCAACATGTCGTACTCCGTTGAGGTGGGGCCCGGAGGCCGTTCTTGGGCGGGGACGCTGGGCAGGGGGTGGGGGGCCTGACCGGTCATCCGTGTGCATGTGACCATGAGGCCAGCAGAGCCACGCAGGACATGGGGTGAATAGCACCCAGGGGTGTGGGGGCAGGAGAGTGGGGGCAGAGGTGAGGGGTCCAGTCCTCCGCTCAGCCTCTGCTCCGTCTGATGCAGTGGACGGATGACCCGAGGGGCCCCAGGGCTGACCAGTGTGCCATCGGGGGGCCCCCAGGACAGCCCTTGGGGATGGGCCGTGTCTGAGGCCCCCGCCACACACAGACCCCCACAGGGTCCCTGCCCACAATGGGAGCCCCCCACTGCCCCCTGCCCGCCCCCTGATGGCCGCCCTGCCCTGCTGCAGGTCAGCTACATGGAGATTTACTGCGAGCGCGTCCGTGATCTCCTGAACCCCAAGAACAAGGGCAACCTGCGCGTCCGGGAGCACCCCCTCCTGGGGCCATACGTGGAGGACCTGTCCAAGCTGGCCGTCACCTCCTACAACGACATCCAGGACCTCATGGACTCAGGGAACAAGGCCAGGTGGGGCCACGCCCTTGGCCGAGGGTCTCCCCGAGGAAGCCCCTCGCCCCTTCCTGGGGGCTCTGCTGGGCTGTGACCCCAGCTTTCAACCTGCTCGGGGGACACTAGTGCCTACACCCCAGGCTGCTCCGTGGCGGGGGCATCGGGCCAGGGACACCCAGCGAGGGGCCAGCAGTGTCCCCAGTGGCCGCCCTGGGCCGGGGCAGAGGGCGCAGAGCTGAGACCCACACATGCTCTGGGGCCAGTGTGTGGGACGGGCCCTCGCCTGCTCCAACGCCCGTCCCCGGCTGGGGCCTGGTAGGTGGGCACGGGTGGCACAAGGGCCGTCAGCCCGAGTCCTGTGGCCGTCAGTGACCCCCTTCCCTCCGCCGTCCTGTCCGGGGTACCCGCTTGTAGCGGCGCCTGCCCCTCCTGCCTCCCTCTGCCCCAGCCTCCGTCACCCTCCCAGGGAGCTCAGTTTCCTGCTAGCTGAGACTTGGGAGGCCCCAGGGGTCCCCAGCCCACGTGGCAGTGTGGGCACTGACCCCAGACCCCCTCGCTGACCTGGGTCTGTCCTCCCTGAGACCATCTGCTGACCCCTGGGGCCTCCTGGGTGTGGGGCCCTGGGACCTGGTGGGCTCCCCAGAGCTGCTGGTGCATGTCATGGGTGGGGTCTGGGGGCCACTGGAGTGTGTGGCCTGATGCGGGGAAGCCGCCCCCTCCCACGGCACAGCTGGCGGCACCTGGGCTTTGCTGCACCCGGGGCGGGGACACCCCTCCATCACTGTGCCCCGCTCCTGGGTACCAGACCCATCCTGGAGCCAGGGATCTGAAGTGAGGGGGGTCCCCCAGCCAGGCGGGAGGCCCCAGGAGGCTCGGGGCGGGGAGCCCAGTGACTGCCGTCGGTCTGGTGAGCTGCACCGTCCTGCTGTACGTGTGCCACCTCCTGTCCCCTCCCCAGGACCGTGGCGGCCACGAACATGAATGAGACCAGCAGCCGCTCCCACGCCGTCTTCAACATCATCTTCACGCAGAAGCGGCACGACGCAGAGACCAACATCACCACCGAGAAGGTGAGGCAGCCGCCCCGTCCTCCGGGCAGTGGCTGGAGGTGGGGGGTCGTGTCTGGCAGGGTCGGGCAGGGATGGACAGGGAGAGCCCACTGGCCGGGACACCATCCCTGCTGCACCTCGTCCACCTAAGGAGGCCCGAACCGAGCACCGGCCCACGAGGCGCCAGGCACTGACCGTCCTGTCTGGCGTGGACCTCGGGAAGGGGTCGGCAGGGCCTGAGAGGCCGCCTCGTTTCCACACTGGGGCCTCCTGTGAGTGGGAGGGGCCCGGGGTCCACCTCCACCCGCCACCTGCAGCTGGGTGAGCGCGGTGGACTGTGGGGGCTGCGGGGAGTGGAGGTGGGGGTGCCCTGGGGGCCTCCTGGGGTCCGCCCCGAATCAGGGCGGCGCCAGCCCCTGAGGCCTGTGTCTTGGGTTCCAGGTGAGCAAAGTCAGCCTGGTGGACCTGGCGGGGAGCGAGCGGGCCGACTCCACCGGAGCCAAGGGCACACGCCTCAAGGTAGGGACGGACGGACGGACAGGCACGCGTGGTGCGCAGCAGGTCTGGGTGTCTCGGCTGCCCCGGTGGGGTCTTGGCTTGGGGCTCAGTGCTTGGGGGGGGGGGGGGCGCGACCCCAGCTGGGGCTCCTCTGGGGCAGGAGGGCTCGGGGCCTCCGCTGGGGATGAGCCCGGGGGGCGGGTGGTGGGCACAGCCCAGGTTCTGGGGCGCCAGCAGCTGGGGTCCCAGCTCCACGTCAGTGGGGACAGAGTCCCCGGGCTGGATGGTGGCCCTAGGTCCTTGCAGCCACGAGGCTGCATTTCCCCCCCCGGATTCAGATGTGTGAGGACGAGTGGGTGACATGCTGGCACCCAGGGGTGCCTCCCTTGGGAAGGTCTCGGGGCCTCAGAAGGAGCTTCTGTTTCTGTGTCCTTGGTCCCCATCTTTCGATGCTTCCATTACCCGATGGATGGGAAGGGGAGCTGGGGGTCATCCCAGGTGGGGTACATGGTCCTGCACCTCCTGGTCAGGGGCCCCAACTGGCCTCCTGGACCATCCTGTGCCCCCGTCGGCAGTCAGGGTTGGGGCCGGGGGTCAGACCCCGGGGTCATGCTGGGGCGAGGGCTCCCTGACGTGTGACCACCTTCTCCCCACACAGGAAGGAGCCAATATCAACAAGTCCCTGACCACGCTGGGGAAGGTCATCTCTGCGCTGGCCGAGATGGTGAGCGGCCCCGGCCTTCGAGCCCCGGACTGAGGGGCGATCCATAGCAGGGCCTCCCTGTGCAGCCTCCCTGGGGTGCTGGTAGTCCATCACCCCTGAGCCAAGCCCTGTCTTTGGCGAGCTGGCTGGGTCCCAAGGGTCAGCCCAGGGCAGGGTCATGAGGCTGGAGTTGGGGCAGGGACCCCTGTTTATTCCTGAGAGCCTCGGTTTCCCTACTTGTGAAATGGGGCAGCCCTCACTGCTGCCTTCCTCGCAGGGTCCTTCCCGAAATCACCGTGGGCCAGGGCGGGGGTGCTGACTGGTGTACCCCTGGGGTGAAGGGCTGGCTTGGCAAGCCCTGCAGAGCAGGCGGCAGTGCCCACTCTCCTGGATGCCCAGGCCCCAGCCAAGGAAGGGGGGTCCAGGGGACCTGTGAGGTTGTCGGGGTAGGGTGGGGGTCAGAGCCGCCGGGTGAGGGTGGCCCGAGAGGCGCCTGCTGCTTGGCCGGCTCAGGGCGCCTGGCCGTGGCCTGTGGATGGTGATGGGAGCGTGGCATGTGCCCGGCCGCTGCTGCTCCTTTGCCCTCTGAGCCAGAGCCCACCCCCGCCACGGGCCGGACCTCGCTCCAAGTCCTCAGAGTTCCCATCTTTCTTTTCCAGGACTCCGGGCCCAACAAGGTAAGCTGCTTTCTCTGCTTCCGCCAGTGGGGGCTTCCTCCCAGCAGGGGAGGGGGCTGCTGCAAAGGATGCTCTCCATCCCAGCCCCCCCGGGAAGGGCTCCCCAGTAAACGTCAGCCCTTCATTTGTTCACGAGTGCACTGAGCCCGACGCCGAGCCTGGCCTGTGCTGGGAGCTGGGCCCCAGGGGTGAGCATCGGCCTTGTGGGGCCACAGGGCGTTGGGGAGGCGGATAGGAAACCAGGAGACGGACACGTGAAAACACGACTGCAGATCGGGGTGGGGGCTGTAAGGACATGGCTGCGAGGACAGTGACCACGGCCTTCGGTCTGCATGGACGGGCAGCCTCTCGGGGAGGCCGAGGGGGTCAGGGCCAGCGGGCAGGAGGGCGAGCGCCGAGCCGCGTCGCCGGAGGGGCCGGAGTGAGGCTGACGTAGGTGAAGGCCACGTGTGCGAGGGGCTGTGAAGGGCCGTGCGGGGAAGCGGGTGAGGGGCTGCGTGGGGAACTCGGAGAGAAACTGTTAAAGGCACTGAGAGGAGCCGTGTGAGGGACTCGGATGAACTGTGTGAATAATTGTGTGAGGCATTCTGGGGACTGTGAAAGATTTGCAAGGAACTGTGTGGCAACCGTGTGTGCAACTGTGTGAGAAACTGAGCGAATCTGTGTGAGGAACTAACTGTGTGGAGGACTGTGGGGAACCGTGTGAGGGACGGTGTGTGTCCCCGTGAAGGGGAACGAGAGGAGCTCGGTGAGGGGCAGCGTGAGGGGCCGTGTGAGGGGCTGTATCGGGAACCCGAGGGACCCTGTGGGGGCTGCGTGAGAAACTCCGAGGAGCTCTTTGGGGGCTGTACGGGGGACTCTGTAAGGGACCGTGCGGGGACTGCGTGAGGACATGTGTAAGGACCCCTGAGGAACTGGGTGAGGGCTGCGAAGAGGACATGAGAAACTGCGTGAACATGAGGAACCAGGAGCTGTGGAGAGAACGCTGCGGGGCGCTCCATCAGGGACCGTATGAAGGGCAGCGTGAAGAAGGCTGTGAGGAACCGTGAATGGGATTGCAAGAGAAGCTTTTTTAGGAATTGTTTAAGGAAGGTTTTTGAGGAACTGGTTGTAGAGCAGTGCCCGGAGCGGGGAGAGTGGGGCGCGTGCGTGATGAGGCTGGAGAGGGGACAGGGTCCTGATCTGAAGACCTTAATCCATTGTCAGAAGCCAGATTGACGCTGGTCTAGTAGGAAGCCGGGGATGGGTTTCCAGTGGGACCCACGCAGCCTGATTCCAACTCACGTGTCCCTCGGGCTGCTCTGCGGCGAACAGATTGGGAGGGGCATGGCCTGGTGTGGCAGCCAGAGACGCCAGAGGAGGGTCGGTGTTGCGGTGGTGTAGACATGAGATGGTGGTAGCTGGGAGCGCCGGGCGGAGGGAGATGCTGGAAACGAGTGGACAAGTGCTGCTAATGCATGGAATGGAAAGTGGTGAGGGAGTGGGTGGGATCAAGGGTGACCCCTGCACTCCTTCCTGAAGTGGCTTAGTGACCGTGGGACACTCACTGTGGAGACAAGGAGTTTGACAAACATGGCAGACAATTCATCCTCTAGAATTAAAAAATGAACTAGAATGAAATCCAGTGTTTCACTTACTAAGTTTCCAAAGGAAAGACAAGAAACACTCAATACCGATGAGCTGTTGTGGGGTAGACATCCCACGGCCTGCACACGGAGCATTTCTGGAGCATACGCTGACAATGTGCATCAAGGGCTTTCAACATTTACATCCCCTTGAGCTCCTCCTGGGGATTGTACTAAAGAGCAGTGGGGAACCTGCTTTCAGATTTGTGCCCAGAGAAGTGGCACAGCCCTTGCAGTGGCTCCTGTGCATGTCCCCCTGGCTGTGGGCTCTTGGGGTCAAGGGCTGCCCTTCTGGCTCCAGCAGGTGCTCAACACATACTTCTCAAACATGTGTGTGCATGAACGAGTAGACCTTGGGAAACACCTAAATATCCACGATTAGTGGGATCGCTGTCAGTTCCAGAATGTCCAGAAGAAGTGATTCCTGGCAGTCTTCACATGCGATGGCATCTATATTTTGCATGAGAACTACTTGCCTTACTACAGAAAGAGCCACAGGGGTAGCGAGAGTGTGTGTTTTGGGGGGTGCTTCCTCCTGAGGGGAGGGGTGGTGAGAAGAGGCTGTTGAAGGTGTGGCTTTAGCTGGCTTCTGAAGGATGGTCGAGATTTTGATGCACAGGGAAGGCTAATTCAGTGTGGAGAGGGAGAGGCGAGCTTGCTGGGGCTGCCGGAGGCCCTGGTGAGTGGTGGGCTCTTTCTGCCTCAGGCAGGAGCTGCTGAAGGTGTGTGAGGCGGGGGTGAGGGGCTCAGATAAGTCTTTCCAGCAGAGGGGAGGGTGGAGTCCCCGGCCCGTGCTATCAGATTCCTGGGCTCAGTTCAGCTGTGAGACCCAGACGTCAGCAGGGACAAAGGAGGAAGGAACCTGAGGATTTTCCAGCAAGTCCTCGGGTGCTCGGGTGGCGCCCTGGGGTTTGGGCTGGGAGCCTTGGGCAGGCCATGAGCTGACCTGGAAGCGCTGCCGGCAGAGCTGGCCTAGCCCCTGCCGGACCACGAACCCAACCTTTGACTTTGGAGAACCGCTTGCCAGGCATTGCTACTTGCCCCTCCCCTGCCTTCACCCACTGGTGGCTCAGGGTTGACCCCTTGAATGTTCCTCCCCCACAGAACAAGAAAAAGAAGAAGACAGATTTCATTCCATACCGAGATTCTGTGCTGACCTGGCTCCTCCGGGAAAACCTGGGTGAGGACTCAGTGGGTTTTCATCTCCAGCCTGGCCGCCATCCCGTCCTCTTTCTCCCACCTGGGATGGATGCAACCGCCAGGAACCAGGGTGGTCCCAAGGGTCCTGCAGGACACACACCCACCAGTGGTGTTAGCATTCCTGTTCCAAGTTGGCTCTGAGACCCAGACCAAGCACCTGTCCCTCTCTGGGTCTTGGTTTCCCCATCTGTAATAGTGGCCTGGGTCTAGATGATTCTGGGGAGCCATGCTTGCTCACTGGGTTTTGATGGGCTGTGATGAATTGTGTGAGAATCACACCCTTCTCCTCCTGGCATAAGCCAGTGAGAGCTAGATGGGGAGGGGCCAGCTGGAAGACCCTGATCTTTCTCTTCCCAAAGATAACTTCAGGGGTCCTTCCTGACTTTGTTACAGATGGGGAGGCTGAGGCCCAGAGAGAAGAAAGAGTCTTGGGTGACCTGATGAACATAAGACAGCTGGGGGACAGGGTCTCTGGCCTTCCTTGGCTGTGTGGCTGAGATGTGTGGAGTCCCAGCTCGGGCCCGCATTGGGTACCACAGCAGGCCTCCCAGGGGCAGGGAGAGGGGTGGCTCTGGGGGCAAGTTGGCCCCACGGAGGGAGGACAGGAGTGTCAAAAAGGATCATGTATCCCTTCACCTGATGTGTGGCCCAGGAAGGAGGCCCCTCCCACAGGGCCACACCCAGGCTCATCCTCTGGGGCTTGGAGGAGATCTCAGGGTGGGGGTGAGGGCAGTCCACCCCAAGTCCTTGCCAGGACCCCTGGCATGGCTTTGTGCCCTAGGCCCTTCATTTCCTCGCCTCCATAGTCAATGTGAAGCTATCTGTCCGGAGCGGGTAGCCAGGGTGCAAAGTCAGCAGGAGTCTTATCAGGACCACAGAGGCCACCGACCCCCAATAGGACCTATGGCCCCACACTCACTCTGTCAGGAACCCCCCCAGGTGATCCAACTTTCTCACTCGGTGCAAGTCAAACAGCCAGCTTTCCCACAAGGTACAGCCAGACAGCAGACTTTCCCACACGGACAAGTCAGACAGCAGACTTTCCCACATGGTGCACTGCCTGAGGCTGGATTCCTGGCTGCTCTGTTTACTGGGGAAAATATTTTAAATGAAAATGACAGAAGAGTGTAAAAAATTTATTGAATATAAACACTTCTTATCTTGGAGAAAACACTGTAAAACCTCCACAACTTTTCTCTTTATTATGGCGAAGGGGAGGCTCTGGTTCTTGTAAAATGTTTCTCCCAAATGTAAGAAAAACGCTTCATAGAAGAAAAGTAATGGAGGTTCCTGATGAGTGATGAAGGGGTGACTGAGGAAGGCTGGGGACCCTGGGCTGTCTGTGTTCACTGGGAGATGGGGGATCAATCTGTGACTTGGTTTACCTCTCTGGACCTCAGCCTCTCTGGTTGTAAGTGTGGCAGGGAGGAACCCCGAGGTTGTTTTCTGGGGCAGGGGGTGGAGATCAAGGCAGTGGGGCTAGACCTTCCACAGGGTGACCAGTCTCCTTCCCACAGGTGGTAATTCACGGACAGCAATGGTGGCAGCCCTGAGCCCTGCAGACATCAACTACGACGAGACCCTCAGCACACTGAGGTGTGTTCTTGAGGGGGTGGCCCTGCACCCCTCACCTCTGTTGGGAGTCTCACCTGTGACTCAGTGAGGCTGAAAGAGGCTGCTCTGGGGCTCCTGAGTCATTGTACCCCCATTTGGTCCTCAGTCCCTGTGGGGGTGCACTTGAACCCCCAGGCAGCCAAGGGTCCCATGGTGTTGGCTCCTCTTGTTGGCAGTGGGAGCCACAAGGGTTTTCATAACTGAGGGAGGCACAGCTCCCTCTGCTGCAGGGTGGGCGTGCTGGCCCCACAGAAGGCTGCTTAGCTCTCTGGATTGGTAACTTCTGGGATTTTTTGACCGTGTACCCCCAGCAGTAAAGAGACAGAGGGCTTGCCTCCCAGTGCAGCTCTCTGCACTGATTTGTAACATACAGATGCACGTTTGCTGTCTGCAGTGTGGATTAAAATGTATCTAATGTCCATGTCCCCCTGTGGCCCTCACCCTGGAACCACCTGTTTTCTCTCCTTTGCACCCTGTCCCTTCTCCCTGAGCCTCAGTTTCCCTGAGGTGGTGAGCCAGGGCTGGGTGACTCTCCCTGCAGGTCTCCTCTGCCCAGGGGCTCCCAGTGGGGGGAATTCCTGGCTCAGCCCCAGCTGCCACCCCTCACAGCCCACCCTCCCTGCTTCCTGGCTCAGGTACGCGGACCGGGCCAAGCAGATCCGCTGCAACGCCATCATCAACGAGGACCCCAACAACAAGCTGATCCGCGAGCTGAAGGATGAGGTGACGCGGCTGCGGGACCTGCTGTACGCCCAGGGTCTCGGTGACATCACCGACAGTGAGTGTCTGCGCAGGGACCCTCTGCAGCCCCACCCCAGCCCCTGCTCCGTGTCTCTGGGTGGCGCCGCCAGGCACTGGGGACCCAGGAGGGTGCCTTGCCCTGGGTGGACCGGCCTGGGGTGGGTTTGGGGCCGGCCCTGCAGGCCAGGACGGTGTTGCTGGAGGCTGCGGCTGGGCCCCGGTGGTCCCAGTGCCCCAGGCTGAAGACGCCACGGTCCTGACACCACCAGGCCCTGCTCCTGGGACCCCCGGAGACAAACCTCTTCTTCTGTTTCTGTCTCCTCCTCCCACCCCCTCCTCAGCCAACACTGTGCCCGGAGGACCTAAATGTGTGTATTCCCCTTTGCCACTCTGTGCGCTCTGCTTTGCCCGGCTGGGGTGGGCACAGGGCATCATGGATGGCTGCCCACCCCCTCTGCCTCCACCTCCTATTTTGGGATCCTCATTGCTCACAGGCACCCCCCTTGGTAGACTGAGGCTACATCTGACTTGTGAGGCTGGGTTCCTGGCTCACCCCGTTTTTATATGGGGCACCAAGGCCCAGTGAAGGCCGTGGCAGACGCCCTCTGACCCCTGTGCTCCTGCCCGTCCCCGAGGCCTTGGACACTCGGAATGTCAGTGCCTGGCCCTGTGGGGGAAACTGAGGCAGCTGAGGGCCGGCTCCCGGCTTGCTGCAGCCCTTGGCACTGAGCCTCCATCCTCAAGACCCCTCCCTAGGGAATGCCACGAGTCTGAGCCCGGCCCGCATATCTCTTGCAGGCCGGGTTGGGGGCTGGCTGTGCCCAGATGTGCTGCCTGGCCCTGGGGCGGAGGACACCTCCGTTTCCCGAGGGCCTGGGCTGCCCGATGCTCGCTCTGCTCTGCTGCCTGCTGGCTTCTGCTCAGGGGCGGGGGGCTGGGCTCATCTTGCTCGGGGACTTGCTATTCCAGGCCTCGGGGGCTCCAGAAGCCAGACACCTCAGAGCCCCAGCAGCCTCCTGGGGTGGCAGGGTAGGGGGCCCCAGGGCCCCTCTGTACACCGTCCTCTTGAGGACAGTCTCTGGCCTGCTTTCCATGAGCAGCTGGGCTGCCTGGCCATGCATGTGCCCTGGGGGTTGTCGGGGTGCAAGGGGACAGGGCAGAGGCCCCCACAGAGAGGAGGAGGGTGGGCTTGGGGCCCCGGGTGCAGGGAGGCTGCCAAGCAGACATGGCCACGGTCACGGCCACGGCCACACAGCTGCAGCCAAGAGCAGCGGATGGGGCAGGACAACGAGCGCGGGGAAGGTGTGGGGAGGAGGCAGCACCGCCAGCGGGCACCGTGGGCTGGGGCGCGGCTGCGGGGGAGGGCAGCAGGGGGTGGCCTGTGTCCCATCGCGGTGGAAGGGGCCGGGGGCCCTGCATGCGCTTGTCTCTTGGCGCGGGGTCCCCTGCAGCCCCCGGCTATGCCGCTCGCGGCTTCTGCTCCTGCTCCTCCCAGGGCCCTCCGGCCCCGTCCGACCGTCTCTCTTTTCTCTCCGTCTGTCCGCCCGCCCCTCCCTGCCTTCCCCCTAGACGCGTCCGACTTTGAGAACAATAACCGAGCCCGCGGCGGGGCCGAGCCGGGTCAAGCCCCTGACACTCTCTCCACAGTGACCAACGCGCTGGTGGGCGTGAGCCCCTCGTCCTCACTGTCGGCCCTGTCCAGCCGCGCGGCCTCCGTGTCCAGCCTCCACGAGCGCATCCTCTTCGCTCCGGGCAGCGAGGAGGCCATCGAGCGGCTGAAGGTGAGGCGGCCCCTGGGGCCGGGGCCTGGGAAGTGGGGTGAGTCTGAAATCGGGGAGCGGCCCGCAGAAGGCCTGTCCCGGCCCACCACTGCAGCCAGGGGACCCCAGGCCTTTCGGGGCCGAGGGCTGCACAGTGTTTGGCCGCTGGCCAGCCTGGGACCTGTGGGGGAGGTGCCTGGAGGGCAGGGCCCCCCGAGACATCATGTGATGGGGTGCAGGGGTGGGCACGGGTCAGAGAGCAGCGAGGACGCCGCAGGGCGTCTCTGTCACCGCCCGGGACCCCCGCGGGCCTGAGCCCCCCACACTGGGGTGTTTCCTGCCCGCACGTGACTGTCCACGGCCGCCCCTCACAGGGGTTGGGGTCTCCTTGGGTCATCTCTCAGTGGCGGCTGCTCAGGGAGGGTCTGGGTGGGGTGCGGGGGGTGAGCCCCGACCTGCAGGGCCTGAGGGGCGAAGGTGCAGGTCGGGATCCAAGGCCACGTGGAGAACGGGGTGTGGGGAGGGGCCCTCGTGACCTCAGAGAATGGGGTGAGGGGACTCACTGGGGTAGGGGCCCACCTGGGGCTGAGGGGCCCATTCAGGGTCTAGGGGTCTACACATGGGGTCTAGGCCCAGTTGGGATCTAGGGGGTCTCTTGGGGTGAGGAGCCCACTTGGAGTGGGGAACTACCTGGTGTGAGGAGACTGGGGTGGGGGTCCACTTGGGGTGGGGGCCCAGTGGGAGTGGGGAGACCACTGGGGTGGGGTCTCGTTTTGGTTGGGGGGCCCACTTGGGGTGCAGAGCTGGGTGGGAACGGGTGAGACCATGCTGGTGGGGAAGCTGTGTCCCCCGAGAAGGGACGAGGGCCCTCCGGGGCACCCCGCGGTGGGGATGGCTGAGCCCCAGCACCCTCTCTGGTCTCCCACACGCTCGCCGCTCTCCTGGGGTTGATTTCGCCTCCTCTGTCTGTCTGTCCGGTGGCCCCAGCAGGAAGGCCGGTGTCCTGCGCCTTGGCTGCCGGCTTGCTTTGGTGTCCCCTCTGCCTGGAAGGGCCCGGGGTGCAGTCCCTGGGGCTCTCGTGCCCCGCGTGGGCAGCCCCCTCACCACCCCCCAGCCTCACCCTCCTTGTCCCGGCCCAGGAGACGGAGAAGATCATCGCTGAGCTGAATGAGACCTGGGAGGAGAAGCTGCGGCGCACGGAGGCCATCCGCATGGAGAGGCAAGCGCGGGCAGTGGGAGACCGAGGCCCAGGGCGGGGCCGGCCCCAGCCCCGGGGAGACCCCCGCTGCGCCCCCGCTGCCAGCCGAGGGCCCCGGCAACCCCGTGGGCTCGCTGACCCGGCCTCTGTCCCCCAGGGAGGCGCTGCTGGCCGAGATGGGTGTGGCCATGAGGGAGGACGGTGGCACCCTGGGCGTGTTCTCTCCGAAAAAGGTGGGTGCACCAGGCCCCTGAGGGGTGCCCCAGTCCTGGGGTGCTGCTGTGCCGAGCAGGCTGGTACCTCGCGGTCCTCCACGGGTCCTCGGCTTCTCTGGGAGGCCAGGGGGGCATCTTCTGGGAGGAGGGGAGGGCGCAGGCGGGGGTCTGGGCCCAGGACCGAGGGCAGCCCCACCCACCAGCACTCCATGGCGCGGGACCCCTCAGGTTCTGCGTCCTCATGGGCGGGGTGTGCCTGATGCTTGGAAATACCAGATGGGCCCCCTGCCTGCCTGAGGTGGGGAGCAGGCCCTCAAGGTGGGGGTGACCAGTGTGTGAGGCTGGAGGGCCGGGCGGGGTTCGGCTGGGAGCCCCTGCTGCCGTGGACCTCAGCCCTTTCGTGCAGGGACCCTCCTTTCCCACCTGGGCCTGGCTCCCTTCCTAGAGAGGGGCCTCAGGCAGGGGTCTTTCAGCTGGGGACCTGAAGCAGAGCAGAAACCCAGGCCACTCCTTCAGGGTGCACAGAAGCCACAGTCTGCCCCAGGCCCCAATTCAGTGGTCCCAGGTGGGCCCAGCCCATGCATTTGGGGAAAGGTCTCCCCAGTGAGTCTTAGAGCACAGACACCCCACCCCCCAGGCCTGCCCCATAGGTGCCAGGTCAGTCCAGAGCCCTCAAGAGCTCAGCCTACAGCCTGGAAGCCTCCCTGGAGGTGGTGGCAGTCTGTTCTGGCTCCCAGCGTGGGGGCTGGCTCCTCGCTTTGTTGGGGGAAGGGGCTTCAGTGTTTGCAATCCCTGAGGCCAGTGTCCCGCAGGGACCCTGCACGTCGTGAGCAGCCCTGGGTGCCTTCTGTCCCCACCTGACCCCTTCCCCGGGGGCCTTGGGGCTCTGGGAAACCAGTTTGAGAACCACAGAAATCCAGCCCTTGGGAAGACGGGAGCTTGCCCCCAGCAGGTGCTGAGACCCCTGCTGCATGTGGAAGGGCTGACCTGGCGCAGGGGGCTTGCTAACAGCCTCGGTGCCTGGGACCCCTGGGGAGGGACACTGGCTCTGCAGGGCTGGACCCTGGGGTGGCGGCCTCCCAAGTGCTGGACCACGTCTGGTCAAGACGCTGCTTGTCACAGGGCAGCGTGAGGGGCCGTGGGGGGTGGTCTCCACAGGATGCCTGGGACACCAGGTATCCGAACGCAGGCCTCGGCCAGGCCCACCGAAGCCGCCACCGACCACCTGGGGCACATGTGGCAGGTGTTGTGTAGGCTTTGCCGTTATGTCAGAGACTCTTGCCCTAAGCCTGTCTCCATCCTGACCGCCAGAGCCTTGGCGCGCCCCAGCACGGCCGTGCACCCCCTTCCCCGCTGAGGGCTGGCTCACGGTCCCTGGGGCTCTGACGGCTGGAGAGGTTTGCGGCACTGCTGCTTGGCGGGCAGGCCGTGCTCAGGCCAAGGGAACAGCGTGTGCGAAGGCTCAGAGGCAGGGCCTGCACTGGCGGCGGACTCGGCGCTGACAGTCAGCAGGGGCGGTGCTCACGGGTGGGGGTGGCAGCACCGGGTGGGACTCTGGTTCTCACCTGGAATGGGCTGTTCCCGAGGACGGCCCCTCTTGGGGGCAGGGGGCACATCCCCAGCCGGAGGGGCAGGTGGTCCCAGGACCACAGGGTGGCCTTCCTCCTGAGAGCCACAGGGTCCTGGGGCAGGAGCAGCCCATGAGCCAGCTGGGGCCTCCAGTCCAGCAGTGGTGCACACGGTGCACGGGTGACCCCAGGCCCCCGCCTCACCCTCCCTGGGCTGGTGGGGTGGGGCTGCTCCCCATCTCTGATGACCCTCCCTGCTGCAGCCCCCAGGGGCTGGGTGGCAAGCTAAGGAAGCAGCAGGACCTGTCGGCCCCAGTGGGGCCCTGAGTGGGAGCCGTGGGGGACGGCAAGGTGGGGGGCCCAGGGCCCGGGAAACAGGGCCTGCAGCTGCCTGGGGCAGGGGTGCGTGCTGGGCAGGGACTCACGGTGAACCGGGGCCTGCCGTGGTGGACCTGTGGGCAGGAGGGGCTGGGGCCCCATCTCTAAGCCTTGGGGTCTCCCCTCCTCAGCCCCCAGGGGCTGAGCCCTCCCAGGTGGAGGTTCTCACCCTTCCAGTCACACGCGTCTCCCTGGAGAGCCCTGGACACTCACTTCCGTGCCAGGGCCACCCAGCTGGGAGGTCCCAGAGCCACTTTATGGCCACCTGCAGCCCCACGGGAAGGGGGTGCAGGCTGGTGCTGGGACCTGGGGCTGGGGAGACGAGTCGCTGGGTGGGGGTGACCCAGGGGCCTCCGAGCACCCCAGGCTCCCGGGTGCTGAGCTGGGGCTCCCACAACCCTCCCCCTCCACCTGCAGTATGGGAGAGTTTGGGCCACCCCTGCTCTCCACGGACTTCATTTGCTCTTTTTACGCCTGGGGAGGCTGCCTGGGCTGGGGACTCAGGGGTACTGGGTATCCCGGCAGGGGCCCCACCTCGAGCCTCTCCTCCATGCCCCGGTGCTCACCAGGAGCTGTCAGGGCCCCGCATGGCAGTAGGGCCGGCCAGGCATGGCTGCCTGGGGGGGCGCGGAGGCAGGGGGCTGGCTTCCAGAAGAGCCGACCCTCCCATGCCCCCACAGACCCCACATCTTGTCAACCTGAACGAGGACCCTCTGATGTCCGAGTGTCTCCTCTACTACATCAAGGACGGCATCACACGGTGAGGGGCTGGGGTGGGGGTCCCCTGGAGGCCTGGGGGTGGAGAGAGGGCTTGAGGGGGTGTGTGAGGAGGCGGGTCCTAAGGGCATGGGGGTACGGAGAGGCCCCAGGGCAGCGGGAGGTGGCAGGGGGGTGGGTTCTGAGCCCCTGCCCCCAGGCTTGCTTCCCCCCACAACTGAGCTGCATCTGGGGGTCTGGGGGCCTCAGCCCCACTCTCGCTCCCACTGCATCCCGAGAGGTTCCCGTGAGAGGCCTGGCATGGCTGGGAGACTGTGGCGGGCACGGCGGTGCCACGCGGTCCTCGAGCCGAGCTGAGGCGCGTCCCCCTCACAGAGTGGGCAGGGAGGACGGCGAGAGGCGGCAGGACATCGTCCTGAGCGGGCACTTCATCAAGGAGGAGCACTGCGTCTTCCGGAGCGACTCCAGGGGGGGCAGTGAAGGTACCGCCGCCCTCCGGGCCCTGCCCCCCGCCCTGCACACCATCCCCCGGTGCTGCTGATTATCAGGCTGGAGTGCGTCTTGCTGGGTCAGCCCAGGTCAGGCTGGTCACCTGCTCCCGGCCTCCAGGCTCCAGGGCAGTCCTGGGCACACGTCCAGGCCATGCACGTGGTGGGGGTGCAGGCGGTGGGGGCTGAGTCTCCCCTTTGTGCGGCCGTGGGGGCACTTCTGTGGCACCTGCTGTGGCCCAGGCTGATGTCATCTGGGGCTGGGCTGGGGCAGGGGGTTCACAGACAGGTGGGGGTGAGCGACCAGGAGTGAGCCCAGAGCTGGGCCAGAAAACTACTTTTGAACAGATTTATTTTTGATAGTTACAGGTTTACAGAAGGGGGAGACTTTTAAAACCCTTTTTCCTGTTGGTGGTGGCCCTGCCCAGCTCCAGCCTCCACCTGAAGGGGACAGGGCTGTCCCCATACCCCGGTCTCCAGCTTGGGCTTGTGGCTTCCTGGACTAGGGGCTGCACACAAGCTGCCCACGTGGCCAGTGCCCACCCACGGTCCCAGAATGGAGGCCGAGCTCCCGGCAGGTTGGCCCGCAGCCCACAGGCTGTGCCCAAGGCCCCGTGGGACGCAGTGCACTCCCCCCGTCTGGCAGAGCCCCTGCCCGAGCCCCATGTGGGTGGCCACAGCCTGGACAGGCCCCAGGATGCCCGGGAACTGTGAGCAGGTGCGCCCACCTGTGCCCTTGAGCTGACTGCCCAGCACAGCCTCCCTGGCACTTGGCCGTGAGCACGCGCGTCTCCCCCTCCTCTATTAAGTGGGCTGAGCCCCCAGCCAGCTGCTCTGGGGCCCAGATGAGGTGCTGCCAGTGCAGAGCTTTGTGGCTACAAGGACAGCCCCACCTGGATGGACAGGTGGACAGAGCCACCGTGGCAGATGGAGAATGGCTGCTCAGGAAGGACAGCTGCTCACGTCCTCTTTTCCTCACACTGTCTGGCCTGTAGCGGTGGTGACCCTGGAGCCCTGTGAGGGAGCAGACACATACGTCAACGGCAAGAAAGTCACAGAGCCCAGCATCCTGCGGTCAGGTATGGCCCAGGGCAGGGGCTGAGGGGGTTTAGGCCCCTTCGAGCCCACCCACTGCGTCTCAGCCGGGGCAGGGACTAAGGGGGTGTATGGCGTGGGAGGTGAGGCCCCTTCCCGTGTCCCGCCTGGTCCCAGGGCTGCTGTGGCCTGAGGGGGGATGAGGCCAGCTCACGTGACCCCTGACTGTCCCCCACCCCCACTCTGGGCACCCCAGTGTGAGACCCCAAGGCTGGCACTGCGGGCCTGGAGGGTGGGGGCCCACTCACAGAGCTCTGGACACAGGGCCTAGAGTGGATGCTCTGAGCTGAGGGGCCCGAGGGTGGGACATGGGGGGAAGAGGCCCCTGGGTGGGCTCCGCAGAGCTGAGGTGGGGCCCCTGCAGAGCAGGGAGGAGGTTAGGGGTGGCAGCTGCCCCGGAGGCCCCGCTTTAGGAAAGGCCGGCGGGCTCTGCAGGGGCCGTGGTTGTCCCGTCAGCCGGTTCTACCAGTGGTGAACCAGGAGGGCTGCGTGTTTCAAGGCGGCGGCTCCTGACCGCGAGGGCTGCCGGGCAAGTCTGAAATGCTAGGGTCGGCCCCCCGGAAGGGCGGCTGGAAACCCCGGGGCAGGAACTGATGCTGCCCTCACGGGCGGAATTCCTTCTTCTCCAGCAAACCTCAGTTTTTTTCTCTTGTGGCCTCCAACCGAGGGGCCGAGGCCCACTTGCGTTGCGGAGCGATCTTTACTGTCACCGACCGTAGATGTGACCCCACTCGTAAAGTCCCCGGGCCGGCACCTAGAGTAGCATCAGGGTAACTGGGGCCCGGCCCTCTTAGAGACTTTGCTCCAAGGACTGAGTTCTGATCTTGGAATAAGGAAGGTGCATCCCCCGCCCCAGCTCGGGGGGAAGTGGGGGTAAGGGGAGGGCCTGGGAGTGGATGATGTCCCGCAGTCTGACTTCCAGCCCAGGCCAGCAACCCCCGAAGGGCTTGGATTTTGGCTTCTGCTAGAAGCTTCTAGAACTCAGGTGTCCTGCCTTTGGGGTCCCTAGGACATCTCCCGAGGGACTGAGGTACCTGCACATCCCAGTTCATTGGCGTCTGCCGTGCCTTGTCGGCGAGGGTGGGAAAGCTGGTATAGTGGCCTCAGTTCAGACGGAGGGCAGCGTCCACCCTCGGGGTGCTGGGGAGGGCCACGGGCTGAGACGGCAGCCTCGTCTGCGGTTTCCCTCCCAGGGCCTGAGCTGGCAGAGAGGATGCTGAGGTGCCAGGCTGGAGGGCGGTTGTGGGGGGCTCAGGCGGGAGGAGGGGCTCAGCCGGCTCTGGGGGCCCTGAGGCAGAGCCGGGACCCCTGGAAAGTTGGAGAGAAACTGGTGAGTCCAGAAGGAGCTCCCATGGGTGGGTCCGCTCAAGACTGGACCCTGGCCTGGTGTCTTCCCGTCTAGCGGGGAAGGAGGCAGCCCCCAAGCAGCAGTGGCAGCTGTGAAGGGCTCTGTGGGCAGAGCCTGCTGCCCCCCAGTGTCCTGTCCAGGGAGCAGCCACTGCCTGGGGAGGGCACAGAGGCTGGTGTGGACAAGGGCCTGGAGCCGGGACACGGTGGCAGGAGTGGACACTGGCAGGGGCTGCAGGGATGGTGAGGGGGCTTTCGGAGAAGCACAGGAGGCGCCGGGGTGGGTGCCCTGCCAACGTGGCTGGCTGCGCAGAGGGGAGCAGCTGGGGGGCATGGATTCGGGGAGGTGGTGAGGGGGCCCCTGTGGCCGCCCAGGCGAGGGGCTCAGCGAGGAGGGCTGTGCGCTGGGGACCGTGTTGGAGGGACCGGGGCTTCTGGCTTCCGCAGCCTCTCTCCCCTGCTCCCTCCCTCTCGCCCCCGGAGGCCACCCCGCGGTGTGACCCGGGTCCCAGGGCGGCCCTGCCTTCCTCCCCAGGAAACCGCATCATCATGGGGAAGAGCCACGTGTTCCGGTTCACCCACCCCGAGCAGGCGCGGCAGGAGCGGGAGCGCACCCCCTGCGCGGAGACGCCCGCCGAGCCCGTGGACTGGGCCTTCGCCCAGCGCGAGCTGCTGGAGAAGCAGGGCATCGACATGAAGCAGGAGATGGAGCAGAGGTGAGGCCCGGTCCGCCCGCGCGCCCCCGCCGCCCTGTGTGACCCCTGCCCCCCGGCGTCCCGCTGACCCGCGGCCGCTCCCGCAGGCTGCAGGAGCTGGAGGACCAGTACCGGCGGGAGCGGGAGGAGGCCACCTACCTGCTGGAGCAGCAGAGGCTGGTGAGCAGCCCCGCACCGGGACCCCCACGCCCGGCCCCCCACATCAGACCCCCACGCTGGGCCCTGATGCCTGGCCCCCACCCCCCAGAGCCACCTCCTGCCCCTGGCATGCAGAGTGCCGGGGACTGGGGAGAAGGCTCAGGCGGCCCAGCTCGCCCGCTCCTGGGCCGGGACGCGGTGGGACTGGTGGGGTGCATCAGGCGTGGGGGCCGAGCAGGCGCGCGTGGCCGTGGGTCTCCTTGCCGAGCTGCGCCCTTGCTGCCTCCCAGGACTACGAGAGCAAGCTGGAGGCCCTGCAGAAGCAGATGGACTCCCGGTACTACCCAGAGGTGAACGAGGAGGAGGAGGAGCCCGAGGACGAAGGCGAGTGGGCGCTGGGCCTCCCGCTTCCCTGGGAGGGGCCTGAGCGTGGGGGGACGGTGCCTGGGCCTCCAGGAGGATGGGAGGAGGCAGGGTCACGGCAGGAGAGCGCACGCACACCCATGCACACGCACCTGCACAGCTATGGAGGTGAATGCATGCATGTGCCCAGCCACATAGGTGGACACATGCACACGTGTGCAGGACCACACGGGTGAACACACACGTGTGCAGGACCACATGGATGAACACGTACAAGTGTGCACAGCCTCATGAGTGAACATACACATGCATACCTGCATGCACAAGTCATGTGCACACACACACACCTGGGCATGCACATGGCGGCTCGGGCAGGAGGGGCTCCCTGCGGCCACCTCAGCCCCTTTCTGAGCACCTGCTTGTGGGGCATCTAAGGAGGGCGACACAGTGGCCTGGGCAGGGCAGGCAGGTGTGGACTTGGGGACTGCGTCATGTCCAGTTTGGCCTTGGGTCACTAGTGTGACCTTGGGCAAGCAGGTCCCTCCCTGTCCGGACTCGGTTTCCTCAACGAGGTCTCTGGACCCCAAGAGGCAGCTGAAGGCCAAAAGGATTGTGGGGGGAGGGACAGAGCCTCAGAGCAAGAACAAGCCTCTCCTGCTGTCCCTGGCTCCCCGTTTCCGCCGGGGTGCCGGGTGCAGAGGGGTGTGGGGTGAGAGGGGGCGTAGGATCCCAGAGCAGGGAAGGGAAGGGGCTGTCAGGGCCCTGACTGCCAGGCCAGCCCTGTCCCCACCGGGGCCAGCCTTTCACCTCTGACCCGTGGCCCTGGTCCTGCTGACTGTGCCATATGGGCGGGGGGCACCAGTTGGCTCGAGAACCCCAGGCCACGCTGACCGCGTGCGGCCTCTCTCCACAGTCCAGTGGACGGAGAGGGAGTGTGAGCTGGCACTGTGGGCCTTCCGGAAGTGGAAGTGGTACCAGTTCACGTCCCTGCGGGACCTGCTGTGGGGCAACGCCATCTTCCTCAAGGAGGCCAATGCCATCAGTGTGGAGCTCAAGAAGAAGGTGGGTGCAGTCGGGCCACTGCCACTCGAGCCGGGGTAAGGCGCAACAGGGTCCCCCCTCGAACCAGGGGGTGGTGTGGTCACCCCACTCGTGTCGGGGTGTTACAGGGTCACCTCACTCGTATTGGGGATGGTGTGGTTGCCTCACTCATATCGGGGGAGTTTGGTCACCCTGCCAGGACAGAGCGCGGCTGGCTCACTCTGTCACTGGGCAGTGGGAGCCCCTCTGCCACCCCTGGGGAGGGTGAGGGATCCCCACCAGCCTGGAGCCCCCGGAAGGGTGTGCCCTGGATCTCTGGGGTGGCCCTGGCTGCATGGGCAGGTGGATGAGCAGGTGCAGCTTCTCCCTTGGGGGCGGGTAGAAGCTTCTGGTGAACTGCTGTGGGGCGTGCAGCCGAGACCTCGGGGCAGGGCTGCGGGAGGTGGGAGAAAGCCTTCGGGGGACTGGGCTCCCCCAGAAGTGGCTGCTGAGGCCCCCCTCCCGTCACAGGTCCAGTTCCAGTTTGTCCTCCTCACGGACACCCTGTACTCCCCGCTGCCCCCGGACCTGCTGCCCCCGGAGGCCGCCAAGGACCGAGAGGCCCGTCCCTTCCCCAGGACCATCGTGGCCGTGGAGGTCCAGGACCAGAAGAACGGAGCCACGCACTACTGGACGCTGGAGAAGCTCAGGTGGGGCCCGGGCCAAGGCCACGGCGTCGGAGACGGGGTCCAGAGAGCGAGCACGGGGTCCAGAGAGCAAGCACGCGTCCCTTCCAGGGGTCTCCCGGGGTGCCCTCCTCGGTCTGGGAGGCTTGGCCTGCTTGCACCGGGTGGGGTCCCAGCAGAGGAGAACAGCGGCCGGGCCCTGCTCACGTGGTCCCCACCCCGAGGCAGTCAAGCCTGCACTTGGGGTCAAGGGCAGCTGAGCGGACGGGACGGGCGCCGTGGGGTCACTGCCAGCCTGGGCCTCAAGTGCCCATGACGCGGGTCTCCGTGCCCGCTCCAGCCCGGCCACCAGGAGCGCAGCGTGGAGAACCCCGGAGAGGCAGGGCGGGGGCGGAAGGGGCCCAGCTCTCAGCGGGATCAGAAAAAGCCCAAGGCTGGAGGGGCCTGGGGGGCCGGGAGGGAGCCCCGGCAGGGGAGGCGGGGGTCACAGGAGGAGAGCGTGTGGGCACCTGGGGTCCCTCCCCGGCTCCACCCCCAGCCCCCACACTCACTCACGCACTCACGAGCTCACACGCAGGCACGCAAAACTCACAGCCTCATCCACACTTACACACACTCACAACCCCACGCATAATTATATGCACACTCAGGCTTGTATGCACCCTCATATACAAACACACTTATACACACCCACAACCCCACTCACACCTATAACCCCACTCATGCTTATGTGCACACTCGTATGCAAATACTCATACACACTCAGTCATATCTACACAAGTACACACTCACACCCAAAACACATCTATGCTCATTCACTTATTCCTACACTCACAAGCACGTGCACACTCGTATACTCAAAACTCACATGCTTGTACACACTCAGCCACACTCAAACATACACAAATGCACACTCACACAAGCACTCGCACACTGGTCTGTGCAGTCACACGTGCTCACACTCTGCACACGCAAATATCACACCCACCCGTAGACCCTTGCACTCACACATACACCCACCGCCCCTTCCCTCATCCTGGGCGGGATACCCTCTGACTTTTGGGTGCCCCCCATTATTGGTCCCCGTTAAACCTGATCCCCCGAGTGCATGATGAGTTCGTTTCTTTTCTCATAAACTTGAATTTCTGTTTTTTACCTGGGAATGATTGTAAAGAACACTTTCTCAGTGTCCCACACCCTCATTCTGTGAGGCGAATGCCCCCATTTCTGAGCTTTCCCCATTGCTGGCTTCGGGGTTCCCTCCCCTCCCCCTGCTTTCCGGCCCCCGTGTGGCGCCCCCACCCCCACCCCCCCGCACCATCCTGCCCGTTGAAGGCCGCCTCGCTGCTGTTTTGCTGGACTTGGGGAGAAGCTGGTGGTGACCTGACAGGACTCAATCGGAGGCCGTTGCTCGTGGGTGGCCGGCCCGGGGTCTCCGCCCGGGATGCCCACGGAGAGGGGGAGCTTGCACGGCCCTGGCCCCCGTCCCCACTGACCCACACCACCCTGCAGGCAGCGCCTGGACCTGATGCGGGAGATGTATGACCGGGCGGCAGAGGTGCCCTCCAGTGCCATCGAGGACTGTGACAACGCGGTGACCGGCGGGGACCCCTTCTATGACCGCTTCCCCTGGTTCCGGCTGGTGGGCAGGTGGGCACCTCCTTCTCCTCCGTGGCTGAGCGAATGGGGGGGACGGTGGGGGGAGGGAGTGGCCACCTCCCTGGGGCTGCACCCAGCTGGGCCCCGGTCCCGAGACGGGAGCAGCAAACAGCCCTTTCTCACACCGGCCCACGATCCCAGCCCTCCATGTCCTCTCGCTGACTGGGCCCCGTTATTTCAGGGGGTCGGGGATGAGCTCATGAGTGAATGTGGAAGGTGGCCAAGCACCCCTGGGCCTTGACCAGGCCTTCTGGGGTCACCCCGTGGCCTTGGGACTGGGAGCGGGGAGGCAGGGCGGGGTCACCCCAGAGAGCCATGGAAACCCTGGGCCACACCCAGCCCCTGCACCCCAAGGGACCGTGCTTCCTGAGGCCTCGACGGCTGAGCTCGCAAGTTCCTCAGTCAGCCTCGGCCATGCCCAGCTGGCAACCCTGTCCTTGATCACGGCTGCTGGTTCCTTCCGGAGCCTTCCGGAGCCTTCCGGAGCCTTCTGGTTGAGAACCCCTTGCAGTTTCTCTCAGCCTGGGGAGGGGTGCATTTTGGTTCTCGTCTGTGAACGCGCATTCGTGACGGTCTGCGTGTTTGGTTGGAACCCACAGCCCGCCCGCCGGCCCCTGCGAGTGGCGGGTGTTAACTTCTCTCTGTCTTGTCGTACTAACCTCAGTTCAGTCGTCTCTGGCTGCAACAGCTACCCTCTTCTCAACACATGCATGAGCGAGCGCATGGCTGCTCTCACCCCCTCCCCCACCTTCTCGAGCCCCGACTCCGACGTCACCGAGCCTGCCGAGGAGCAGAGCGTGGGGGAGGAGGAGGAGGAGGAGGAGGACCTGGAGGAAGACGTCTTTGTGGAGCACGCGCTGTGCGACGGCCGGGACCCGTTTTACGACCGGCCCCCCCTGTTCAGTTTAGTGGGAAGGTTGGTGAGGCCGGAGCGCATGCTGGGAAGGAACCAGCTCTTTTGCACAGGAGCACTGCAGCGGGGCAGCCCCGAGCCCACGGGGGCCCAGCAGGCTGAGGGCACCCCCAGGAGAGGGTGCGTGAGGAAGTGCCGGGGGCCCCGCAGTACAGCCTGGCAGCAGGGACTCGCTCGCCTGTCCCTGAGGTGGATGCTGTGGCCGAGGCATGTGGCATCAGGGTCCCGGGTAACAGGCAGGGCACCGTGGGGTCACATGCAGATGGGATCCCGTGAAGGTGTGATCAAGTGCAGGTGGGATCATGTGCAGGTGGGATCACGTGAAGGTGTGATCAAGTGCAGGTGGGATCATGTGAAGGAGTGATCAAGTGCAGGTGGGATCACATGAGGTGTGATCAGGTGCAGGTGGGATCACATGAAGGTGGGATCAAGTGCAGGTGGGATCATGTGAAGGTGTGATCGAGTGTAGGCGGATCACATGCAGGTGGGATCACGTGAAGGTGCGATCAAGTGTAGGCGGATCACGTGCAGGTGGGATCACGTGAAGGTGTGATCAAGTGTAGGCGGATCACATGCAGGTGGGATCACGTGCAGGTGGGATCCCGGCTGCAGAGAGGTCTGTAGGAGCCCTGGGAAGGGACGTTTGGAAAGGTGCAGGCAGGTCACCCCGAGCTGGGTGCCGCAGTCCTGGGGTCAGAGTTCACCTCCCGAATCTTGCCAGCAGACGCTGCTCTGCCTCCCTCCACTGTCCCCAAAGGCGAGGGAGGCTCCTGGGTCTGCTCTCCATGGGAAAAGGACGAGACCCCCGAGGAGGTGCTGGGGGAGGCTGAGCCAGGCTGGTCCTCAGGGACCCCACCTGCCCAGCCTCGTCCTGAGCCCGTCTCTGTCTGAAGGCGATGGTGGTGCCCCGGCCCCCATCCTCCCAGGTTGCCATGACAACAGATGAGGGCCTGAGGCCCCCGAGCCTGTGCACGCTGGAGCTGGGGAGGTGGGCAGAGGCTGTGGGGGAGCCGAGAAGGGAGCGAGGTGCCCCTTGCAGGCAGATTTGGCAAATACAGCCACAGTGCACAGTGGCTTTTGTTATCATCAAGCAAGATGAAAACCGTCAGGTGAAGGAAAGCTCTAGAAACCCAGCTGTGGTAGGAAAGCTGACTCAATGCAGCTGAATTCTGCATATTTAGATATATAAAAAAGTACAAGTTGATTTTTCACAGAAACCTTTTCTGGAGTTTGAGATTGCTTTCTTGGGCTAGCCTGGTGGAAGTTTCTGGAAGTCTTGACCTTGGAGCACCAGTGCTAAAGCCTTAGGCTGAGGGTGGCCCCCAGTTCAGGGCTTACGTCCGGAGCCCTTGGGTGGTGATGGATGCGAAAGCCCCAGCCTTCCTCTTGGCGTGGCCCGTGGGAGCACGTTCTGTGGGTCTGTCGTGGATTTGCTCCGGTCAGTTTTCCCTGAGGAGGGCGGATAGCACAGGTGAAGTACTGGCCCACAGGGAGAGAACTCATGGCTTTCTCCCTCCAAGCGTGACCCGAGAGTCAGGGGTAGTAGCCCCCAGGCTAGTTCCACACAGGCCTGTCTCAGAAAGTTCTGGAGCTGCAGGGCCAGACCCCCTTCACCTCTGGGTGAGAAGTCAGGGTGCAGGGAACAGGGACACCGGGGGAAATGGGGCACGGGCTCGTGCAGCCTTGGCTAGAAAGAGCTGGGTCCTTCCAAATTTTTTTCCCCTGTGGATCTGAGATTTTGCAAAATAACCAAACTGAACCAAAGCAGCCCGTGAGCAGCCCCGGCTGCCCGTCCTGGGGGCCGTCTGTGATGGGCTTCGTTCGGAAATACCTGATTTTTGGTTTGGCAAGAATTGGCTTCCCCACGCAGCAGCTGCGCAGGCTCAGTCCCGGGGCAGCTCCCAGGAGTTCTGCGGGGTCCCGCCTTTTGGCTCGCCTTCGATCCTTTTTGTAGCTGCTGGCTCTCTCCAAAGCTTAAGCGAAATTGGGGCCCTCACTCCTGTCCCCCTTTGGAAAGGCTTTCCGGGGTCCCAGCATGCGGCTCTGTACCTCACCAACCTGCGCCCGGCGCCTGCCTCCTCCCGCTCCGCTCTGCCCGCCCGCCTCGTGCGGAGGGGCTTCCAGTCTGCTTCAAGGGGCGCTCGCCGTCCAGTGGGGCCCGGGCATCCCCCTCTCGCGGTCCGGGGCGTCACCTGAACTGGGGAGGGGGGTGGGCAGGGGGCGCGGCGGAGCCTTCTCATCCGCCCAGCCCCGAGGAGAGGCAGCTGGGAGTCGGGCCCGGGGGTCTGCTTTCCCATGGCTGGGACACAGGGATGCTTCCGGAAGGGGTGGCCAGGAGAGGGGTGGGGAGGCAGGGGGCTGCAGGGAGGGGAGGGGGGCGGGAGTCTGCCTGGCCTGGGGCTTGCAGGGGACAGCAGGGAGGGGGAGAGGCTGCCCGAGGGCCGAGTCCAGGACACAGAATCACGGAGGGTGAGAGGACTGGGCTCGGTGTCTGCTCTGTGCCCCTGCTGGCTCCCTTGGCTGGGGCGGTGGTGGCCTCCGTGTGCCCAGGGGATATGCAGGGTGGGCTGGGGCCCAGGAGGGGCCGGGGCTGGGGCTGGGATCTGGCCACCCACAGTGGCCGCTGCTGACATCCAGCTGTCTCTGGAGGGCCTGCCCTGGCGCGAAGGGCCATTACCAGCAAGACTGTGCCCTGGGGCTGGGCGGGGGCCCCGAGGCTCAGAGATGTGGCCCCTCTGTCATGAGTGCAGACTTGGCCGAGGTGGGCTCGTGTGTCAGGTGGTCTCTCAGTCCTGGGAGGAGACCCATGTCATCCTGCAGTCCCATCCGTGCCACCCCATCCCCAGGCCCAGGCTCACAGTTCCCTCAGGGCCAGGGCTGCCCATGGGGAGCCCAGGGGTCCCTTCCAGCTGAACCTGTCCATCACGGTCGCCGAGGGGCGGGGTCAGGGCCGTGGGGAGGGGAGGGGAGGAGCCAGCCGGGGTCTTTTTCATGGTATGGCCCCCGGCCCCCAAGCAGGCGGCCCCTCAAGCCCACCCACCCATGGGGTGCAGCTCGTCTCAGTGTCTGCACGTTCTGAGTGGGCGGCTCTGAAGCCACAGGTGTCTAGGGATTTCCCTCTAACGTGCTAATTGTCGACAGATCATGAAGGAATTGATCTAACTGGTTCATTAGTTGCATTAGTTAAGCGGGCTTTGGCGCATGGGGCCTGTGCGGGTGAGAGCTGGAAATGGAGCCATCTACCAGATCCCAGAAGTTTCCTCAGCCTCCTTGTGCCTCAGTGTCCTCATCTGTAAAATGGGTGCTGATGCCATGTTTCATCCACTCTAAATGCATCTTAGATAGAAGACAAGTATTTTGGGCGTTCTGGGAGATGCAGGAAGCGAGTCAGTGTGGGGCCCTGTGAGCTCAGCAGGAGGGGTTCCCTGCCCCCCCACATACATCTTCAAGTCCTGGGGAACCCAGGAGCCTGGGGGTCACCTCCCTGGTGACATGAGTGGGGGGACCAGTGCTCAGAGGCAAGTCTGGCTGGCCTTAGAGCTCCCTTGACCCAGAGCCTGCAGCCCCAAAGCCCCTCCCCAGAGCCCACCTCCTCGCTCCAAGCCAGCCCCCCAGGATCGCCCCCAGAGCCTCCTGGGTCAGAAGAGGTCAAGTCAGATTCTGTCCCTGCCTGGCCGGGCCCTGCCTGGGCCCCGAGTGACCGTGGCCAGGGCTCCTGCTCTCTGGGCCTCGTTGCCTCCTGTGACCAGGGCCGGGTTGGGTTGGGCCGGAGGTTCCCGGGAGGTGGGCACGGTGGAGCCCCAGGCCCCTCCTGCCGCGTCACCCCCTGCTCCGCTCGTGGCTCCAGGGTGGCCGCTCCCCCGGGGTCCCCAGAAGGGCGCTATGGGCCCACGCTCTCCGCGCTGTGCTGGGGCAGAAGGGCTCCAGGAAGCCGTCGGCCCAGGAGGGTTCACCCCCAACAGAGCTCTGTCTTGGCAGCGGCGATTCTGCCGTGGACGAGCAAGGCAGGGTCTCGGCCCCAGGTGCCCCCACCCCAGCAGGCCTGTGCTCAGAGAGCAAGAGACAGGCGGACAAATGGACACGTAAATAAGGAGAGACGGTGACAGCAGCTGGGACGACATCGGGGTGGGGAGGCCTCTGTGTGGAGGTGGCTGCAGTGGGGACCTGCCGGTGGGCGCCCAGCAGCTGTGCCCGGGAGGGCAGGGGCCTGGGGCGTCCCAGAGGGCCCTGGGTGGCCAGGGCGGCCGGGTAGGCCGAGCAGCGGCCGGCGGAGGGAGGCAGGGACTGGCTGTCGGGCCTCGAGGGTGCACCTGCGAGCTGCCTGGATGGATCCAGGGTGTGGGGGGCTCTGGGCAGTGCTCTGGCTGCCGTGGGATGGCGGCTGGAGGCTCTGTGGAGGGGTGATGGTGGACCTGCCAGGAGGACTTCAGACGGACTTTGAGGTTAAAACAGATGGATTTGATGAAAGGAGAAGAGGGGTTCGGCTCCTGGCAGGGCGAGGTGAGGAGGGGAGCTAGATCGGGGCCACCCGAGGGTGCCGAGGTTTGGTCAGATACGCTGCGGACCTTCCGGGTTTTGTTTGCCCCTCGGGGCGCCCGCTTCTGGGTCTGTGGCCTGGGGGCCCCTCCTCCCCTGTGTCCACGGTGGGGTGAGGCCACGGGCCCAGCCTGGGGCGCGTCTGGCTTTGGAGCCAGCTGTGTTGGGGCAAAGCGCCCCTCCTGCTCCTTGCCCCTCGCCCCCTCTCGGCTCCCGGAAGCTCCCCTGCTTGATGCCTCCCCATCCCCCTGAGCATCCCCCTGAGCCTCTTTGCTGCCTCCCCCTTCCCAAGCCTGAACCCCAGCCTCTGCTCCCCTCCTCCCCGCCCCTCCCCTCCCTTCTCTGCCCCAGCCTGGAGCCCTGTGTCCTGCTGTCGACCCTCCCAGTGGCACCTCCCAGCTCCCTGCCACCATCTCCGGGCCCCCGACTGCCTGACGCCTGCTCCCCCCACCCGGCCTCGCGGTCCCTGCTCAGACCCCTTCCGGACAGCCCTCCGCGCAGCTTGGCAGGAGGGGTCTCCTCGAGCCGCTCTGTCCTTTGCTCCCTGCATTCTCTCCACCATCATGACCCCCAGACGCGTCCAAGGGGAGGGTGGCCCGGCTGAGGACGCTGGTGCCGAGCCCTGGGCTCGGAGGCCCCAGGGTCACTGTCGTCAGCGACCCCGTCAGGCTCCGGCACCCGCATGTTACCCCCACCCTTCACCCCCCAGACCTGTCCGCCACCCCAGCCTGGTCCTCCCCCAGGGGCTTCCCCGCGCTTCCTCGGGAGGGGCTCGGGGGCTCTTGATGTCTGCACCCCTGGGGCTGTGGCCGGGGGTCAGGGTGGGACAGGGGAGGGCGGGCCCTGGGCTGACCCCAGGTGGGGCTGCGGGGCCTCTTGGTGCCCTGCCCCCAGGAGAAGGGTGACCCCACCCCAGGAAGTTGTCCTGCCCACAGGAAGATGCCCCTACCTCAAGAGTGTGCTCCTGCCCCAGGCGGGTGCCCGTGAATGGTGTGGGGTTTTGTGCTGTGTCTGCCACTGTCTGGGGGGCACAGGGCCTCCGGGCTCCCTCCGTCCTGGCTGCCCGTGGCCACCTGCACATTGTTACCTGGCCAGGGAGCAGGGCCACCCAGTGGCCACGGTCTGCCCAGCCCCGTCCTGGCCCCGCTGTGTGGCTCCGGGAAAGGGAGGCTCCTGTGCCCTCCAAGTTCACTGGCTGGTGGGGTGCTCTGGAGTCTGGGTGGTCCTCGGGGCTCATGCAGCCCACCCTCCTGGGCACTGGGCTTGGGGGGAGTCTTAGCTGCTTTTCCGTGGCGCTCCCACCTGCCGTGCACCTGCGCTGAGTTCATGGAGTCGATCAGAAGGGGGGCCCCAGGAAACAGGGATGGGGGACAGGGACACTGACCAGTGCCAGGTGAGGGTTGTAGGCCAGTGTGCCCCCGGGCCCAATCAGTCCTCCGTCCTTGAAGCAGGCTGAAGCCCCTCCTAAGCCAGTCCTCCGGGACTGGACAGGTACGTCCGGCAGGTTCCGCCCTGCTCAGCTTTCCTTGTCCCCGTGACTCCCCGTTCTCTCCTCTCTGTCTCCCCGGCCGCCTCTCGGTGCTTCTCCATCCTGCCCCCCGAGCCTCCACCTCCTCGGGTCTCCCCCGAGCACTTGGGCCCCACCCCACCCCGCTGCCCTGGCTGCTGCTTGGCTCTGCTCCGCAGCCCTGTGTTGTGTCGTGCACTGTGTGGCCGCCGCCGGTCTGAGCAGCCATGTGGGCCGGGCAATGACCGCAGCCTCTGCCTCCCCAGGGCCTTCGTGTACCTCAGCAACCTGCTGTACCCCGTGCCCCTGGTGCACCGCGTGGCCATCGTCAGCGAGAAGGGTGAGGTGAAGGGCTTCCTGCGCGTGGCGGTCCAGGCCATCTCAGGTGCGTGCAGCCCCGGGCTGGGGAGGGCTCTCCTTGGGCAGTCCGTCCCCTTCCCAGCCCCCCAGCCTCCTCTGGGTGACCCAAGGCTGTTCCTCTGTCTCTCTGGAACTGGCCTCCAGGCTGCTGAACGGAAGCTGCTGCCACCAGCTCTTGGCTTTGGCTGGCTGGACCACCCGAGCTAGCTGGGGGGCTTCCCCTGGGTGGGCTCAGCTGAGCCTATCCTGGCCCAGGGACCCCCATTCCTATCAGGCAGCCCCAGAAGGTCCCAAAGAACAGCTGCCCCTTAGTGCCCTTCCCAACCTGGTGCAGAGTGGGGGCTCTCTCCCCACCCTACCCCGTCGTCTCTCCAGCCCCAGGAGAGGGGCCTGAGGCTCAGGAGGCTGGGCAGGCGGGCATCTGGCCCCCACCCCATGCAGCCTCTGCCCAGCAAGGGGGCACACAGCTCCTCTGCCAAGGGGGTGGGCAGGCTGGGCTGGCACCACAGAGCAGATGAGGAGACCGAGGAGTGGCAGCCAGGTGACCCCCAGGGAGGCCTTTCACTCCTGGTCAGCATCCTCCCCACTCCCAGCCAGAGTCCTCCCACCCTAGTCCTAAGTCCTCCCACTCCCGGTCAGTGTCCTCCCTGCCCCCAGCTGGAGTCCTCCCGGCTCCCAGCCAGAATCCTCCCCATTCCCAGCCAGAGTCCTCCCACTCCAGTCCTAAGTCCTCCCCACTCCCGGTTAGCGTCCTCCCGGCTCCCAGCCAGCATCCTCCCCGCTCCCAGCCAGAGTCCTCCCAACTCCTGATTGGAGTCCTCCCTGCTCCTGACCGGCGTCTTCCCCACTCCCAGCTGGGGTCCTCCCCACTCCTGGCCAGCGTCCTCCCCACTGACCACCCCAGGGAGGAGGAAGGCCCTCCCACTGACTGGCTCCCGCTGACCGGAGCCTGCTGGCCCAGCCCCCCAGGGTGGGGAAGCGTCCCACGGCCTCCCCTCCGGGAGCAAGACCGCGTCAGAGCCCATGGAGCAGGCCCACAGCCCGGCTTGGTGGTTCAGTGCCGGCCCCATGAGCCGTCTGCTGGCCTGGCTGCCCTTGGTGGGGCAGCCAGCCCCTGGGGGTCCATATCTGAGCACTGAGTCCTGTGTGAGGCATTCCCTCGGGGCTCACTGTCGCCCTGTACCCCGATTCTCAGATGAGGGTCGCCCGCTGGGAGGGTGCAGAAGCCGCTCTGTCCCCGGCTGCGAGCACCCTCGGTCCTTCTCCGTCCTCACCCCTGGGCCCCTGGGCTGTCCCCTCATGACCGACCAGGAAACGGGCTGGCAGGTTCCTGGCCCTGGTTGCAGGGCTGGCATCCAGGTGTGGTGTTGCTCACCTGTGGGGGCCTCCAGGGCCCCAAGGGGTGCTCAGGAGGTGCAGGGGAGAAGGTGCAGGGAGTGGGGGGCACCCGGCCAGCCGAGCTCGGTGGGGAGCTACTGTAGTGAGAGAAAACGAGGCTGAAGGTGGCCAGCGGGGAGGGGCTGCCACGGGTGGTCCCTGCTGCTGCAGCCTGGAGGAGGGGCTCTGTACCCCCTGATCTCTTCCTTGCTCCTCCCCTGTCCTGACCGGGCTGGGCTGGGGGAGCCTGGGTCCCACTGGGTCTCACTGAGCCCACCCTACGTTCCCCGGTCTCTGGGTCCTGGTGGGGAAGGGAGCTGGGCAGTTGTACATCATGCCTGCAGAGTGGGGTGGAGGGGGTGGGAGCATGGACCCCAGTGGGCACTTCCCAGGGGTCTTGGGTGGGGTCAGCCTGCTCCTGCACCTCTGCAGTCACAGCCCCTGGGCCCCCATCCTCCTGGCACCCCGGGCTCAAGTTAGCTCGTCCCCCTCAGGCCTGCACTCACTGTTCCCAGCAGCCCCCGGCTAGAGCACTTGAGACCCCACAGGCCCCCAAGCGCAGGGTGCTTGTCCCTGTGGCCTGCGCCAGGCAGAAGGGGGCGTGGAGGCCTGTCACAGGGTCGGGGTGTCAGCCAGAGGGGCTGGAATGGGAATGGACTAGGGGTCTCCACAAGCCAGGTTGGGGCCTGCAGGACGTGGGAAGGGACTTGTGTTTTGTCCCGAGCCCAGCGGGAAACCTGAGAGCCCTCAGTGAGGGAGGGGCAGGGGACCCTCAAGGGTCCGGGCGGGTGACCGCGGTGGCTTCGCAGGGTGGGTTGGAGAAGCAGGAGTGATTTTGGAGTAAAGCAGCAGAACTTGGTGGAGGAGCTTTGCACAGTAAGGTGTGGGGGTGGGGGTCAGGGTACCCCCAGGTTCTAGCTTGGGCACCTGGGGGTGACCCTGGGGGGTCCAGGACTGGGAGGCGAGGTAGGGGCTTGTAGGTTTGGTTCTGCAAACGCCACGTCCCTGGCTCCCCTCAGCAGCTGCAAGGAGGCGGCAGCTGCTCTGGGCCCCTGGGGGTGGCACTGGGGTGTCCCACACACCCTGCACCCCATCTGCCCACGCTGCCCCTGGGCCTGAGCGCCCGGCCCTGACGGTCTTCCTCGCTCCTTGCAGCCGACGAGGAGGCCCCCGACTATGGCTCTGGCGTCCGCCAGTCAGGAACTGCCAAAATCTCCTTCGACGACCAGCACTTTGAGAAGGTAGGGGCGCCCTGCCCGGCGGCCACCCCGGAGCCAGCGGCCCCGTTTCTGCTTTAGGTGGGGCCAGGGCAGAGACCCTGTCAGTGTACCCCAGGCCGCTCCGCCCTGCCCGAGGCCCCCCACCCCTCTCAGACCCTCTTAGACTCTGCCGGGCCTCTCCACTACCTCTCTCCCCCTGCACCTTCGGCCCCGCACTGACCTCTGAGGGCTGGGACAGGTGCCTCCGTCCCCGGATGCCTGTCCTCTGTCCCAGGCTCACCCCGAGGGTTCTGTACCCCAGAGCTGCACAAAGGGGAGCAGGGGGAGGGGTGAAGAGGCGGGGGCTGGGGCAGCAAGGGGTGCCAGGCAGAGCAGGGAGGGCGGGGTGGGACGAGGGGAGCAGCATGCAGGCCCTCTGCGCCTTTCCCGCCACCCGCTCTCGTGGAGCCATCGCCTCACACGGCCCTCGACCCTTAGAGTCAAAAGGGACGTGGCAGCCGATTCACTGCAGGGAAACCGAGGCCTCAGGAGGTGGGGGCTGGGTGGTCCGTGCAGGCCCAGCCCCGGCCGCCCCCCACGCCGCTCCCCTCCGTGCAGTTCCAGTCCGAGTCCTGCCCCGCGGCGGGGCTGTCGCGCTCGGGGACGTCGCAGGAGGAGCTGCGCATCGTGGAGGGCCAGGGCCAGGGCGCCGACGCGGGCCCCTCGGCCGACGAGGTCAACAACAACACCTGCTCAGGTGGGTCGGCTGCCCGGAGGACGAGGCCCTGGAGCCCTCTCCAGCCCGTCCTGCTGCTGCACGGCCCCGGCCTGTCCCCACTGGCCTGGGTGCAAACGGGGGAGGCCAGGACCCCCTGCGACCCCCGGACCCCAGTGTCCCAGGCCGGGGGGCCTCTGGGGTCCTTCACGCTGCCCCCCCGGCCCCCACAGCGGTGCCTCCGGAAGGCCTCCTCCTGGACAGCCCGGACAAGGCCGCCCTGGACGGGCCCCCCGACGCCACCCCGGACCACCTGTGCCTGGGCAGCACCTTCACCTTCCGCGTGACCGTCCTGCAGGCGTCCAGCATCTCCGCCGAGTACGCCGACATCTTCTGCCAGTTCAAGTGAGCCTCTGCCCGCCCCCGTCGGCCCCCGGGCACGGCCCCTCCATCTGTGGGCCGCGGTCCTGGGGTGGGGTGGCCCGGCCCCAAGCCCCCCGCCTGGCCCCAGCACGTGCCCTCTGCCCCCGCAGCTTCATCCACCGCCACGACGAGGCCTTCTCCACCGAGCCTCTGAAAAACACGGGCCGCGGGCCGCCGCTCGGCTTCTACCACGTCCAGAACGTAGGCCCTGGGCCCGGACCCTCCTCTGCCCCACGCTGGGCCCCCCAACCGCACGCCCAGCTTGGCTCCCGAGGCCACGGGCAGCTGGTGGTGGCTCTCAGGCTGGGGCACCGGTGGGGGGGGGGGCGAAGGCCCAAGGGGGTCCGGACCGCAGGGGCAGCCCTTGCCCTTGGCCCCTCCTCAAGCTCCGCATCCTGGGGGGCCGCTGAGCCCCAGGCCAGAGTCCCCTCCCCAGGCTGAGCCCCGTCTGTCCTGGGAGGGAAGCCGAGGGGGTTCTGTGAGACCCCCACACACACCTGAAAACGGCCTTCCCCCCCAGATCGCGGTGGAGGTGACCAAGTCGTTCGTCGAGTACATCAGGAGCCAGCCCATCGTCTTCGAGGTCTTTGGCCACTACCAGCAGCACCCATTCCCGCCCCTCTGCAAGGACGTGCTCAGGTCAGCGGCCCTGGGCCCCGGGCCTGGGTCTCGGCCACAGAGCCCCTTCCTCCACCATCACTGCCCCCTCGATGGGGAGGCTTGTGCATGTGGCCTGGTGGGCCGAGAGCCTGTCACAACTCTGGGCTTGCATCCGGCTCCCCTCCAAAACTGGGGAGGGGCTTTTCCAAGGGCCCTGTTGTCAGGACCCCAGCTTCCAGCAGGGTTCAGTGCAGGGTGGGGGCTGCCCCTGGGCTCAGCTGGAGACTGGCCTGGGGTGGCCAGGGTGGGGAGGCTGCTTCCGAGAGCTCTGCTGGAGGGGCCCCGCTGTCCCTCCCCAAGTCTCCAGGGCCCCTGGGGGCATTTGCCCTGGTCTCTCATTCGCTGTGGGTCCTGAGGACTGAAACAAGGAGGCTTGGGGGGCATGTGGGTTGTGCCCCCTGCTCGCCGGCTCCTTCCTGTGGTGGGTGGGGGTCTCAGCCCTGGGCCAGGCCAACCCCTTCAGCTGCCCCCCGCTGTCGGGCATGCTGGGAGGACTGTGGGTTGGTCTCGGGGGGCTTTGGGATCCTCTTGTCTTCATTCTGGGTCTCCCCACTTGGTAGGCCCCAGAGCTAAGTGGGGATCCAGGGGTCGGGGCAAAGAGGAGAGCAAGGAGAGGCTGTGATTTGGGGGCTCCTGGCCCCAGGAGCCTCGTCCACACTCAGGAGAGCTGAGGGAGGCATGTCCAGGTGTCAGGGTGTCTGAGTGCTGGGGTGTCAGGGTGTCGGGATGCTGGGGTGTCTGGGTGTCAGGGTGTTGGGGTGTCCTGGTGTCGGGATGCTGGGGTGTCTGGGTGTCAGGGTGTTGGGGTGTCCAGATGACTGGATGTCTGAGTGTTAGGGTGTCTGGATATCAGGGTGTCCAGCTATCTGAGTGTCCAAGTGTCAGGGTGTCTGGATGTTGGGGTGTTGGGGAATTGGGGTGGCAGGGTGTCCAGATGTCAGGGTGTCCAGGTGTCCTGGTGTCTGGGTGTCAGGGTGTCTGGGTGTCAGGGTGTCTGAGTATCTGGGTGTCGGGGTGTCCAGGTGCCCGGGTGTCAGAGTGTGTGGGTGTCCTGGAGTCTGGGTGTCTGGGTGTCCTGGAGTCTGGGTGTCTGAGTGTTAGGGTGTCGGGGTGTCTGGGTATTGGTGTGTCAGGGTGTTGGGGTGTCTGGGGGGTGTCTCACGTGCCCTGGGCCTCCTGGTCCCCGAGGTCCCTCCTCTCCTATCCACGGTGGCCTGCAGGGAGGGAGGGCTGGGGTCAGCAGCCAGACCCCCTGTCCTGAGCCGCCCCTACCCGCTGGGCCCCCGCTCACAGCCGCGTGCCCTTCTCCGCAGCCCCCTGAGGCCATCGCGCCGCCATTTTCCTCGAGTCATGCCGCTGTCCAAGCCAGGTAGGTGGGCCCTCCTGCAAGGGGCTCCCTCCTGGGGCGGGGGGTACGTGGGGACCCCGGGCTGTCCCTTGATGCCCCAGAGCATGCACTGAGCAGCGGGTGCCAGCCTGACGGGCTCCTGCCCACCGGTGTGATGCGCCCGGACAGAGGACAGGAGGGGGGCTGGGCTGGACGGCCTTGAGGCGGCGGCGGGGCCAGCTGAACTGGACGGGGAAGGGTGGACAGGCTTCGGGGTGAGAGGATGTCGGAGGTTTCAGGTGGGAGTGTGCAGGGTCGTTGGACGAGGGGCGTTGGAAACCTGCCGGTTCCGTCCCAGGGCCTCAGAGCCGGGGGGGAGCACTCGGAATCAGCTGGATTTGGGTTGAAAGACGTAGATTTCTTCCTGGGAGGAAAGAGCCAAAGCCCAGGGCCGCGGCGGGTGGGCGTGCAGAGGCAGTTCTGGGACCCGGAACCCCGCATGCCCCCGAGGAGGTGCGGGCCCTGCCCGTGGGGGTGGGCGGCCGTCCCAGGCGGCCTTGGGGTCCCGGCAGGGTGAGGTTTGTTGCGCAGCCTGAGGACGCTGTGTGAGAACAGCCCCCAGCGCCCCAGGCCTGACGACCCACCTGCCGTGTCTGCACCTCATGTCTGGCGAGGGGTGGGGGGTGGACACCTGGTTTGCAAAGTTCCCGTCTTCCTCAGTGTCCCCGAATCCGCAGGGGGACGTTCTGACCCACAGTTATGGGTCCCCTGGGGTGGGGCCTGGAGGACAGAGGTGGCGAGAGGTGGGGTCCCTGGGCAGGGTTCGTGGCGGCTCCGGCCGTGTCCGACAGCCTCTTCGGGATGGTGCCGAGGTGCACTGGCCACACTCCCCCACCTGGGGCGGGAGGGCGCGGGAGGATCCTCCTGTCCCCTGGCCTGACTGCCCAGGGCTGTTCCTGGGGCGGGGGCAGCGTCTCCCGGGGTGTGGGTAGAGAGGGAGCCTGGGTCACCGCCGTCCCTCCGCAGTGCCCGCCACCAAGCTCAGCACGCTGACGCGGCCCAGCCCCGGGCCCTGCCGCTGCAAGTACGAGCTGCTCGTCTACTTCGAGATCTGCGAGCTGGAGGCCAACGGCGAGTGAGTGGGCTCGGCCGCCTCGGGGGTTACCTGGTGGGGGGGGGGGGTGGGAACCGGCTGGGGGTCCCCAGGGGTTGTGGTGGGGGAGGGGGAGAGGAGGAGAGAACGTGCACTGAGCTGCCAGTGCCAGTGGTGCTGGGGGCCCAGAGAGACAAAACCTGCCCTTGAGGAGCTGACATGGGGAACAGCGGGGCGGGGGGAAGCCGGAGCCCTGGGCGGGGCCGGAGTGAGTGAACGAGGGGCTGCGAGGAGCTGGTGGCAGGCGGCAGGGCCCCGGGGTGGAGGGGAATTTGGGCCTTGCCCTGTGTGCCCCTCCAGGGCCCGAGCAGGGGGCAGGGGGCTGTGGCTGGGGGCTGTGCATCATCGGGGCAAAGGGGAGCAGGAGGCTGGCTGGGGGCTGCTGCCAGGAACCCCATTGGACCTTCCCAGAGTGGTGTCCTGTGGGGCTGGTGGGCTGAAGGCGACTCTGGGTGCCCCCCATCTTTGCCCGAGGCAGCGGCTACCCTCCTGGCCCTCGCCTTGTCCTGCAGGGTGGGGAGGGAGGCGGGCTGTGGCCTGCCCCTCACGCATCTCTCTCTGACAGCTACATCCCCGCCGTGGTGGACCACCGAGGTGGCATGCCCTGCATGGGGACCTTCCTGCTGCACCAGGTGGGACCCCCCTGCCCTGCCCGTCCCGAGCCCCGCAGCCGCGTGGCCCCCGGGCCTATCTGACTGTCCTCCCTCCTGGCGCCCGCAGGGAATCCAGAGACGCATAACCGTGACGCTGCTGCACGAGACGGGCAGCCACATCCGCTGGAAGGAAGTGCGAGAGCTGGTCGTGGGTGAGTGGGGGCCGGGGGCGGGGCTGTGTGACCTTGGCTGAGCGCATAGCCTCTCTGTTCCTCCACCCCTCACCCGAGGATGGGAGCCTGCCCCAAGTTGCTGTTTAATCACTGAGGATCTTGGACGTTTTGAACTCTTGGTTCTACCAGAAACGTGTCTCGTGCTAAGCTCCACCATCTCTCTTCCCTTTTTAACTAGTACAGTTGTCCATGGGAGTGGGTGCCTGGCCCAAGGCCACATAGGGCCCCCAGGCGCCCCCTGAGTTGACAGGCATCCCCTGGGAGCAAGGCCTTGGCATTTGGGGCATTGGAGGGAGCCATAGCAGGGCTGACGGGGAGACCCATCCGCCAAAGCAGGACCCTGGCCAGGGAGGTCCTGGGGTGCGAGGACTGACGCTCTGACGTTAGATGTCCACACCTGCTGTCACACGCGCCACCTCCTTGAGTCCAGCTGTGGCCGGGACACTGAAACGTGTGGGTCCACTAAAGGGAAACAGGAAGCAAACGCACAGCTGACAGGGTTCAGGGCACGGCGGGCTGACCAAGGACCCCCTCAGGGTGTGCCTGCCCCCGGGGGACGGGAGAGGCCAGTTCCCGCAGCACGGGGCCCTCTGGGGGGCCATCACCTCTCCCCAGCTGCCTGGGCCAGCCCACCCCTCAGGCGCCTCTGCCTGCAGCATCCGAGGCCTGGGGTCCCGCCCTCCTTTCCGCCCCAGTGGGCCGCCCCCATCCAGAAACACAGATGAGAGCGAGGATCTGTCTGTGCCCCTGTGCACGTGTGGAGTGGGGGCTGCTATGTAAAGGTATTTGGGGAGAACCTGGGGCCAACCCCAAGGCCAGCCTGTTGGGGTTCCATTCCTCTGGGCTTCCTAAACCAAAGCAGACTGGTGACTGATGCGACTCACCGCACAGCCGGGTCTGTTTCGGGGTGGGGGGCTCCCTGCTCTCTTCTGGCTCCCCAGTGCCCTGAGCTCATTGTTCGCAGACTCCCCTGTGAAGCCCCAGGGTGACAAGGCCCTCGGGGTTGGGGGCCTATGAAGTGGACACATGACGGGAGGGCGAGCAGAAGGGACCAGACGCTCCCCTGCACCTCTGAGGGCCACTGGGGATTCTGGCTGGGGGCGGCGGGGGAGGCCCGGAGCTGTGGGTGGGTGGGACCCTCCAGGCTGGGGAGGGGCTGGAGCTGTGGAAACAGCCTGCAGGACCCCAGGTCCAGGAGCCCCCCGCCTGCCCCACTCTCCCGGCCACTGTCTCTTCCCTGACCGGGGACTCCACAGGGTGGGTCAGGCAGGCCTGGCCCCTGTGTCCAGCTCAGCAGTGAGAGAGCAGTGAGAGAGGGCTCCCCTGCGCTTGAGCCCCTCCCCAGCAGCCGGCCCTGGGCCTTCCACCCCCTGCCCACTTCCAGCCATGGGACCCCTTACGCCCGGCCTAGTCCTGCAGGGCCCGGGCTTGGAGAACGGTCGGTCCCCTTGCAGGAGCCTGCACCGGGCACGGCTCAGAGTCAGGAAGGTTCCGGGATGTGGGGCAGGCAGTCCCCGGGTCATGGGAGCCAGTGTCTCCTCTTGTCCTGGATGTTATTACCTCTCTGTGCACGCGGGAGAAGGGGAGCAGGGCCCCTCGCTCGCTCTTTTGGGTGGACGGAGAGGTCAGCGCTGCTCTCACTTCCAGGGCGAGCCCCTGAGTGGAGCCCCAGGGCACTGACCGCAGAGGCTGGCATTTCCTTCCCAGATGGCTGCGCCCCGAGTCTGAGGGTCTCGTGAGACAATTCTGTTGGGGCTTCCTCTTGCAAGGAGAGTTTTTTTTTAAATGCAGTTTTATTGAGAGACACTCACATACCATGCGATTCATCCTAAGTATGCGAACGACAGCTCACGGTATCATCACACGGTTGTGCATACACAACAATCAATTTTAGCAAGGAGAGTTTTCACGGCACAGAGTTGTGTTTCTGATCGTATAACTAGAAAGAGAAAAGGGAAGGTTTTCTTGTCTCATCTTGCTACGATCGCCTTCCCCACCAGTTGGAGGGCCAGTGCAGGGGGGGCTGGCTGCTGGCATCTTGGGAGATGGAGAGAAAACAGCTTTGGCTGCGAGACTCAGCGCTCAACCCTGGGGAAGGAGGGTGGGCGAGCAGAGCTGCCGAGGCCTTGGGGTGGTCTCTTCCAGCTGGCCCCTGGGCCCCAGGGGTCGCCTCCCTGCTGCGGACGTGGGGTTCCACGCTCCCACCGCAGAGCAGTGGGCAGTGACATGCACCCCTTGCCTTCCCCACAGGTCGCATCCGAAACACCCCAGAAACTGACGAGTCTCTCATTGATCCCAATATCCTGTCCCTCAACGTTCTCTCGTCTGGATATGTCTGCCCCGCCCAGGACGACAGGTGAGGGCTCTGCACCCCAAACCCTGGAGCTGGGCCTGGGCCAGGGGTCCCTGCCTTCCTGCCCAGGCATGTTCCAGCCCCCCAGACCCTCGGCCAGCCCAGCCGTGTGAGGTCAGGCACACACGACATGTCCAAGCCCCAGAGCTTTCCCGACATCCTTTTCTCACACCTGAATGCACGTGAGAAACCGGGAGGGGGGAGAACTTGCAGCCCCTCAGCTCATCCACACGACATCTGTCCACACACTCAGCTGCTCACACACTCACTTGTGCATGCACTCACCTGTCCACGCACTTGTCCATGTGCTCACCTGTCCACATACTCACCTGCCCATGCACCTGTCCACACGCTCCCCCCTCCACACACTCACCTGTCCGTGCACTCATCCATCCACATGCTCATGTCCACGCACTCACGTGGTGTCCACGGGTGGGAGCTGCTGGGTGGATGGGCTCAGGTCCCGTCCTCAGTGTTTGGGGGTGGCTGGGTGGCCTGGGGTGCTGGGTGCACGCACAGGCTGCGTTCCCAAGGGCCGTTCTGCCGTGGACGGTCCTACTGGCTCGGGCAGGTTGGGGTCGTGGGGCCGGGTCCGAGAGGCAGTTCCGAGGGGCGTGGCCCGCCTTCCGGAGCGCCGCCCACCCTGCGGCCGGGGCTGGCAGCGTGGCCACCGCTTGGCGCATGCTCCTCGTCACTGGGCTTTTCCTTCCTGACTGCGGGGTGGTCGGGATCCTCACAGCTGCGGGCTATGGCCTGGGGGTCCCAGCTCAGCCGCGCCTGGGGGTGGGCAGGGTGTTGGGCCCGGGAGAGCATCCTCTGCAGCCCCCGCCGGGCTCGGGCGGTTCTGGACGGGTTTGCCCGGGTCGGTGGGATGCGCAAGAAGTGGGGCTTGCGGACCACGGCCCCCACCCCACAAAGCTGACTGCTGGGCAGGGGTCCCCCGAAGGGCAGGCTGCCGTGTCCAGACGCGGGGCAGGCTCTCGGCCGCCGAGGGGCGCCTTCCGGGGTGGGACGTCCCGCTGGGCTTTACCGTGTCCGAGAAGCCGGCTTTCCCGATCTGGGGGGAGGCGAGGAGGGGCTCTGGGTCCGCCCCTGGCTGCTCCCCGGGGGCTCGGCCTGACCTGGGAGCTCGGGCTGTGGGTGCCTGTCTCTCTGTGGGCTTCCTGGTGGCAGGGCTTGTGAGGAAAGCGTCTCTGGGGTCCCGGTGTGCTTGGAGGGGGTGCGGAGGCTTCCTGAACAGGGGAGGGGGCTGGGTCCAGGAGGAGATGTGCCCTGGGAGGGGTGCGGGGGGGCCTCCTCCTGCTGCTCCAACTCCTGTGTCCGAACAGGACAAACCATCATGCTTCCTCCTGGCCCCGGGGGTGAAGTGGGCCTTGGAGCCCTGGAGACGCGGTCCCTCGGGACCAGAGTATTACGGGCAGCTTTGGGGGGGCACAGAGCAGTGGGGGGCGGGGGGCAGAGCAGGGAACTTCCAGGAGGACTGTGCCCTGTTTCTGTCTCCAGAGGGTAGAGGAGTTGGGGTGCTGTGGGGTGAGGGGTGTCCCACTCACAGGCAGGCAGAGGGTCTCATCTGGGAGCATGGAAGCAGGAAGTGGACGCTGGGCTGAGCTCTGTGTGAGGGGGCCTGGGGGCTGCATCCTCTGGCCTGGCTTCTCCCACCCATGGGAAGGTGCCCTGGGGAGCCGTGCAGAAGGCGGGGAGCCTATCTGCACGGGGCTGCTGGCAGGAACGGGGGCCACGGGGGGCAGGAGCCCAGACAGAGGGCCTGTGCCCCACCCAGGGCAGGGGGTCTGTCTGCCAAGCAATGCTTTGGAGTCTGGGAGATGACCCCAGCCTTCCCTCTGACCTCTGACCTTCCTTTGCCCTAGCAATTCATGGCTTCCGGGGGCAGAAAGGGAGTAGCAGGGCCTAAAAGAAGGGGTGTGGGGGTGAGGGGTGCCTCCTGGACCTCCCCCCACCCGTCTCTGGCGCTGAGGCCCACGGGGGTTTCCCATCCTTCCCGGCCAGTGAGGCTGCTGTGGGGAGCCCTGGGGGTGCCTCAGGCAGGAGGGTAACTGGGAAGGGGCAGGTGGGTGCCCGGGCCCCAGGCCAGTGGGGTTTGGCTCAACAGATCCGTCCCTGCTCCTAGGGGCCCCAGAAGCCCTGGTCTTGGCCCTGGATCCTGTCACTGAAGGGGCTTCTCTCCTGCTCCCTGGGGGCTGGGACAACTAGGCTGGCCCGTGGGGTAGCTCTGGAGTCCTGGCCCCCTGCCCAAGGGCAGAGGCTGGTGCACCCAGAAACGGGGCCGTAGACCCTGCCTGTGGCTGCTTTGGTCCTTGCTTGACCCCATCACCCCCCATGCTGGTGCCACCCCAGCCCTGCCCAGAAAAGTCTCGGGGGCCCCGGCACCTGCAGCCAGAGGCAGGCGCTGGTCGGTGGCTTGGCTGCCCAGGGCCAGCGGGTCCCTCCCCTCGGGGCCCACAGAGGCACCCACTGTCCTGGGTAATGGCTGTGGCCAGGCCACATCCTCCAAACCCCGCGGCTGCCCGGGCTGCTCGGAGGATGAGTGGGGCCTCAGGCTGCCCCTACACTTCGCCTCAGCCTTCCTGCCTCACTCAGAGGCGCCCCGCTTTGCAGCCACCCCCAGCTCGGAGCCGGCCTCTTGGCCAAGGGCAGCCGGGCCCCCAGCTTCTCCCTGCCGCTGCCCCTCCCGCTGCCGCAGCCTGCCGCTCCCCCGGCCCTGCGCCCCCACTAACTGTGACCGTTTGTGTTTTGCAGGCAGTTTCTTGATTCGGACATGCCTAGGTATCATTTGTCTCCCTGGTTTCATTTCGGTCTCTTCTCTCCTCCCCGCTCCCCAAGCGCCCCCTCCCTGCCCCCACGGCCCTGAAAGTTGCATTTAATTTCCGGCCTCCTGGGTTACTCATAAACACGCTCACTTTTTCACTCGTGTTTCTCCCATCATCTTTATTTTTGTTTCCCTGGAATATATTTTGGTTGTTTTCTTTTATTGCTCCCCCACCCATCCTCGTGGCTGAGCCCCCTCTGCCCCCCACTCTTGGTTTCGCTGCTTTAGTAGTTCCTGTCCTCTGCGGCCTGGCTGCCTCCCGCGCCCCCCGCTGTGCTGAGCCCCCCTGGCCGGAGCGGGCTGTCCCCTGCATGCTGGCCTGGGGGTCCACGCTGCCCCTGCCTGCTCTGCCTCGTGCGGACCCCCACCCTGCAAGGTGAAAGAGAAAAGGGGGAGGGGCCGGAGCACATAGAGCAGCGACCCCCAGTGCAGCGCATGGGGAGGGGGCGGCCGGGGCCACTGGCAGGGAGACCCCCGAGCTCTCCACACCCAGCCTGCGTGCGAGCCCCTCGCCTGGCCAGGTCTGGGGACATAGGTGGGCAGCGAAGTCCTGGGGCCCTGTGGTCCCCTGTTGGGGGACGGTGCTCAGCCTACCCGGAGGCACCGTCCTGGGCAGGGGAGAGGGGTCGGGGGCCCCGGAGGGACGAGCTCCCCTCCCCGGGGCGGTGCTGCCAGTGAAGCTGCAGCCTGTTCTGAGCGCAGGGTCAAGGCCGTGGCCCCGAGGTCCCCGTAGGATTTGGGGCTGTGGTTTTGTGGGTCAGCTTTTCTGGGGCGATGAACCGTGTCCTCACACATGGCACCAGAAGGCCTTCCGGCACCTGGGGGACGTGCGCATCCTCCCCGGACCCGGCGTCAGGGCGGGTGGACACAGCCAGGACTTCCTCAGGTCGTGCTGTGGGGGGTCAGGAGAGACCGTCACTGTGGGTGCAACCAGGGAAGTGTCGCCAACCGGCCACCGGGGCCAGGAGCTCCCACAGGGCAGCGAAGCCGCTGTCCTGGTCTGTTTCGACGAACAGATCTTTTCCTCAGGCCGCTACAGCTCAGGATCTGGGCTAGCTCTGGGGGCACTGGGCCGGGTGGGTGAGAGACCCTGCCCTCAGCCCCCCACACTGGGGTAAAATCGGGCTTGTTAAGGGGGCTCTGCAGTGGAGCTGTGGGCAGCCAGGTGGGGCCAGAGTAGGGTCTTCCTCTCTGGGCAGTCAGCGAGGGCTTCCTGGAGGAGGTGGTGAGCCGGACGGTCCTGCAGCTTGCTCAGATGGTCTCCCTGTTCTCCTATCCCTCCAAGGTCAGGGAGCTTACCTGCTCAGGTCCAGCCTCTGGAGAGGCCCCTAATTCAGGGGCTGTTTCCTTGGCGCATGAAAATTTCCAGGCCCTAATATCCAGCTGGTATCAGGGGGAAGCAAATGTGGGTTCTGCTAGAGCTTCTGTGACGTTTGCCTGGTTCTTAGTTTCCAAGGAGCCCAGTGTGTCCGAGGGGGTGCCTGGGTGGTCGGGACTCACCCGTCACACACACGCCGCCTCCAGGAAGGCTCTGGGAGCAGCAGGCAAAGGAAATCCTCCGGCAGGACGGGCCCGTGGCTCCAGGTGTGGGAAGGAGCTGTTTCCCCGTCGGCAGGGCCTCCCTCCCGGCTGGTCCTCAGCCTGCCCCCGAGCGGGTGGCCCCAGTCCTGATGGGGAAAGGGGCTGTGGTGAGAGCCCCCAGGCTCAGTCTTGAGTCTCCTTTCCAGAGGTCCCGTTCTGTGGGGCAGGGGCCCCCGGGGTGGAGTGGCCAGGGGACCAGGGGGAGGTGGGGGGCAGGTGCAGCAGGGCTGGAGGCCTGGAGCTGGTGGTGTACGTGGGCAGGGGGCCGAACCCACAGAGCCGTGCTTTCCTTTCCCCGAGAGCGGGATACGGATGGCCCTGACTCGGGTCCTCCTGAGGAGTAAACAGGGTGACCCTGGAAAGCTCCAGCACAGGCCCCGTGTGGGGAGCCTCCAGGTAGGGACGATGCTGCTGTCGCAGCCCCACTTGAGCCCGTTGGCCGGACGGAGAGAGGCACCCGAGCAGGCCCAGCGTCACACACCATCGTGTGCACGGGGCTGCGTAAACGCCGGCACACGCACGGTGCACTGCCTCGTGCATTCACCCCTCACTCGTTCACAACTTCACTCCCTCATTCACTCCCTCACTCCCTCATTCATTCACTCACTCCCTCACTCATTCACTCCCTCACTCCCTCATTCATTCACTCACTCCCTCACTCATTCACTCCCTCACTCTTTCACTCCCTCACTCACTCATTCACTCACCCATTTATTCTCTTCCTCATTCATTCCCTCCCTCACTCCCTCACTTTTTCACTCCCTCACTGACTCATTCACTCACTTTTCCCCTCCCTCATTCATTCACTGCTTCACTCCTTCACTCCTTCACTCCCTCACTCCCTCACTCTTTCATTTCCCTGGCAAAACTTTGAGCAGGGTCTGTGTGGTCTTGGGTTGTGCCGTGACAGAGAGGCCCGCCCTGCCTGGGGCTGGTGACACTCAGGCAGGGCGTGGGGAGAGCAGGGAGGGCAGTGTCCGAGCGGGTGCTTTAGGCTGGGCCTGGCTGAGCTGGAGGCACAGAGGAACTGTGAGCAGGAGGGGCGGGGAGGCGGCTCCTGGGCCCGGGCAAACCACGTCTGGGTGAGGGGTCCCGACTGAGCCGTGCCCCGTGCTGCTGAGCGCCTGTGTGTCCCTGCAGCCGGGGGGACTTGGGGCCCCCATCTCGGGCTGCAGTCCCCACCCCCTGCCACGCCCTTTCTCCGTGGTGCTGCACTTCCCTCTGGCACACCCGCCGTCCTGGCTCCTGTGTCCAAGTCCCCGGCGGCCTCTGAACCCAGCCGCGGTGCTGACCTCTCCAGGCGGCCTCCCCGACTCCTCCCGCCCTGTCCTCACCTCTCAGCTGTGAGAGACCCACCCTCCCCGGCCCTTACCTCTCCCTCCCGTCGTCCACTGCGTATCCCACCCCCCCCCCCCACCCAGGCCAGTGGTCTCTGAGCTCCCGAGGGGGCCAGGTCTTTCTGGCTTTATTTCCTGCCCAGGGCAGCGTGCTGGGCAGGGCTCAGTCGGCGGGGAGCCTACACCTGCCCTCCAGGGGCCAGCAGCTGGGAAAGGGGGACCGGGCTGACCACACCTCCGGCTGTAGGTGCACAGGGTGCAGTGGCCCTGCAGGGAGGGCTGGGGGTGCTGCTCCAGGGGGCCCCTGGCCCAGCCTCCCCGACAGCGCATGCATTGTCCGCTGTGGCCTGCGTGGTGCAAATGCCAGCATTGTGGGAGGTCACCAGAGATGCCTCCGCGCCTGCCCGTCCTGGCCCGAGGGCGTGCGGCTGCCCACCAGCGTTGCACCAAGGCACTGTGGGAAGAATTCCCAGGTCTGGGCTCACGCCCACTCCCCTGATAGTGGCTGCGTGGTCATGCACCAAGCTCACCTTCCTGGGAGCAGGGGCTGCCCTGGCCGTGACCCTGGAGGCTCAGAAATCCACCCTGATGGCACCTTCCCGGGAGAACCAAGGCCACCCCCAAAGGAACACTTTTTTCCTACACCGCACTCCCCGGAGCTGGGGACGGCTTCTAGCTAAAGTCTGAGCGCAGGTTTTGATTTTCAGCTTCTAAACCTCAGGCCACCCACCTTGCCTTCCTGTTTGATCCGACGGCTATGACACTTTTAAGAAGAAACAGACACCAAAACCACATAGCCGTTGCTTGAACCCGCTTTGATGAGGCTCCTACAGCAGCCGTGCCCTAAGTCCCGCGCCAACCAGGTGCCGCCGTGCGATCGCGCCGGTTCCCACCCTGAGGCCAAGCAGGGCTGAGGCCTGTGGCCCCCGGGGCTTCTCGGGCAGCAGTGCAGCCAGGGAGTCTGCCTGCCCGGCACCTGCCCACCGCCCTTTACGTGAGGACGGGGACCCCGGGGCTGCCATTCCGCAAATGCAGGAAAGAAACGGCTGCCCCGCTCTCCCGTCCGGGATGGAGCCAGGCCGGGCCCCGGCCCGTGTGGTCACCTGTCCTTCCTGAGCCCGAAGCCGGGTGCAAAACACGGCACAGCACGTGTGGAGCTTTCTTCTTCTTTTATTTTTTAAAGATTTTTTTATTGTAAAATGCAACATTTATACAGAAAAGTAATAATTTTCAAAGTATGGTTCAACAAGTTGTTATAGAGCAAATTTCAAAGTGTGGGAGGGGTTACAATTCCACAATTTATTTCCTTCTAGCTGTTCTAATACCCTAGAGACTAAAAAGCAGTATCTGTGTGTTTCAGTGTTCAGAATTCTCTGATAAATCATCTCTTGTCGGTTGCTCCCCCTCCCTCTTGTTTGATCACTGGCTCAATCTTCGGGGATGTCTGGGCAGTGCCCACCCTAACTTGTTCTTGTTGAAACGGGGGTCGATGTTATGGCGAAGAGGCTGCAGCTGGTTGTTGTCCTTGAAGAGGCTGTGGCCTCTGGGTTTTGGGACTTGTCTGGCATAGGAACATTCCAGAGGTTTTAAGTTTCTGAAAAATACACTTAGTGAGTGGAACTTTTATAAAGTCTCAGATAGGGGCCTAGGTATTTGGGGACTAACGTTGGTTGGAACTTAGCATACTGTCGCTGGAGCTTGCATTAGTCACCTCCAGGAGAGCCTCTCGATTCTATTTGAAATCTCTTAGCCACTGACACTTTATTTTGTTGCCTTTCTTTTCCCCTTTTTGGTCAAGAAAGCATTCTCAATTCCTCAACGCCAGGGCCAGACTCATTCCTGGGAGTCACGTCCCTCGTGGGGGAAGGTTAATTAATGAAGTTGCTGAGTTCAGCTTAGACAGAGAAAGACTACATCTGGACAACAAGAGGTGCATGTGGAGTTTTCTTTGTCAACAAAACTTTTCCAACGTGTTCTCTGTTTTCCCAACGTGGAAGGGAAACAGAATCTCCGTCTTGGTTGTTGCTCACCTGAGCATCATGCTCGCCTTGTCCTGGCAGGTGGCCCTGTCTCCTGGGGACCCAGAGCTCACCCCCGCGGAGGTCTCCTCACCCAGGACCCTCCCCCATCTATGCCTTCCGGGGTCAGGATGTGGCTGGAGGCCCCCAGATATGACCAGGGGCACCAGAGGGGGGTCCGCAACCCGAGGGATCTTCTCCAGGGGACAGGGACCCCCTGTGGTGGGAGCAACCCCTTTACCATGTGGTCAGGAGCACGGCACATAGATGTGGGCTCAGTGGACTGGGTGGGGCAGCGGAGAAGGGGCCCCGGGCAGTAGCGTGTTGGTGGGTGAGGAGTGGTCTCCACAGCAGGGGCTTCACTGCACAGAGGGGCAGGCGAGAGGGTGGACACTTGGGCCACGATCCAGGCCTGCTGTGGGGGCCTGGGAGTCTTGTCTGTCCTCCGGGCCTTTTCCACAGCTATGGAATGTGCCAGACCCTGGGGGTCTGCAGGAGGCTGGGGTGGCTGAGCCGCTGGTGCAGCCCTGTACCGGGTGACCAGGTGCAGCCCCGAATGGTGTGTGTGCCTCAGTGTCTGTGTGGGGCCCAGAAACCTGCATTTCCAACCAGTCCCTGGGCAGTGCTGGTGGCTCATGTACTAAAGCATTGGGCCCCATGGTTCTCCTCGGACTTACACCCAAGGGTGTGTGGGGTAGTGAGGGTGAGGTGCGCGGTCAGGCTGTGGGGGGGGCCAGGCCCGGGTCCTGAGGAAGGCCCCTGCCCCCTCCATGGCCCACGGCCCTCCCCAGCCCACCTTCTGGAATGCTCTGTGGCCAGTGCCTTGAGCTCCCTCTTGGTCTCTCTGGGTCTCAGCTGCCAAATGGGGCGGGAGGCACGGGTCGGTGGTCCTCAGGTCATGCCCTGCATGCCTTGTGGGGTCCCAGTGGCCCCCTCTGCCCCACCTCACCCCAAGCAGACCCGCCGTCCCCTGCTCCTGTCCTCACCGCAGAGGGGTCTCGGGCTCGCGGAGGCTGGGGGAGCTGCCGGGTCCCTTCCCTGCCCCAGGGCTCCGGGGCCTGGCGCGTGCAGCCACGTGCATGCCTGCTCTGCAAGAGGCCACGGGCCCTCCTGGGGCACCTGCAGATGTGGGGGACAGGGGTGTCCACGGGTGCCAGGGCTGCAGGCTTGGCAGCCTCTGCCCAGCGAGAGCCGGGTGGGCTGCGTCTCGGGGCCCGTGGGGCGGGTGGGCAGCAGCCACGTCCCCCCACACCCGCCCCACCTTCTTAGCTGGCTTGTCCCTGGGCACCGTGCGAACGACGCTGGTTCTGACGTTTTCATTTCTTCTGTGTGTGTGCGTGTCCTGGCTGCCTCGCCTTTAGCGTTTCGTTTGGAAATGACACTAGGTACAATGCCACTTTTCTCTTCCGCACTTGCTTGGTGTGTCTCTCCGGCTTTTTAAATTTCCTTTCTCCCCCCACCTTCCCTGCTCTCTTTGCCTATTCTCTGGCCTCCTGCTCTCCTCTCGTCCTGTCCTCTGGAACCTCTGTCTCCCAGTGGTGTGTGTCCAACTGTCCCTGCTTAGTTCTGTGTCCTGGTGTGCCTGAGGCCCGGCACCCAGGCTCCTGGCCTGGCCGTGGAGTAGCCAGGGCAGTGATGGCACCGTCCGTGTCCCAACACTGCCACGGCCCTGTGGGGGCACCTGCCCCTGCTGCCCCTCAGGGCGCCCCCACGCAGGGCCCAGCTCCCCCAACGGTGCCTGGCCGGGTTGGGGCTGCGGCTGTGCTCCGCTCTGTGTTGACGTGTCTGAACCGTGTCTTTCTGAGGATGCTTTGAAGGAAACCGGGCACAGCTCGAGGGGTGGTGGTGCCGGGCCCAGCAGTCCTGGGCACGGCGGGTGGAGGCTGCTTCTCCACCTCAAAACGAGTGCCGGGCCAAGGCCTGAGTTCAGGAGCGCTGCTGTGTGCTGCTGTCGGGAGGTCCCGTCCCGGAGGAGAGGCCCTGGTGTGTCCGAGGAGCCCGGGGACTGTCCTCCGTTAGAGGCCCTGCTGAGGGTGGGCCCGGGCTGCCCTGCGGGGTTGGGGCCCCGGCTCTCCCTGGGTTAAAGATCAGGCAGGAGCCCCCGGTCTCCCCGGAGCTGGCCGCGAGCGCTCTCTTGGGTGAGGCCCAGGGGTCTGCGACGGGCTGCCCTGGTTTCCGCTCAAAGCATCCTCCCCAAGGGCCCTTCCTGACGGGGGGTCACTTGTCCCCTCACGTTGGCAGAGACCATGGGCCATGGCGGGGTTCGGCAAGCCCAGGCCGGGCTCCCTTCAGATCCCGGAGATGCCGGCGGTGTCGCCTCCTTACTCAGACCGAGGCGGCTGGGGGCCCGGCCCTCCCCGCCCCTCCCTCCCCACCTCGGCCCTGCCTCCCACACCCCTCCTCTCCCTTCACCGCCTTTCCCTTCCTCGTGCATCTTCGTGGACCCCTTCCGTGCCGCCCCTGCCCTCTTCCCCCTGCCGTCTGTCCTCTCTCTCTCCAGCCCCTCATTCCAGCCTCAGAGCTGCAGGCAAAACCATTCCCATCCATCCAGTGAGCAAAACCACTCGCATCCATCCCGCGTCTGGCTGAGAAACTTCCAGGGCCCACCCTGGGGGTGAGGCATGGTGGAGGCCCCTCCCCAGCACCCTCGGTTCTGAGTAAAGGGGTCCCGTCCAGGCTGGGCACGGCCACACAGGCTTCTGGACCCCGGACTCCAGCAGCTCTCCTTGCGGGCTGCCCACCTGGCTCTGTCTGTCTGTCTCTGTCTGTCTGCATGTGCCCCTCTTGGCTGACCATGGCCCACACACGATTGTCTTCTACCTCATCTTTGCTCCCTTTCAGGACCTTTTACCAGTTCGAGGCTGCGTGGGACAGCTCCATGCACAACTCCCTCCTGCTGAACCGGGTCACCCCTTACCGAGAGAAAATCTACATGACTCTTTCTGCTTACATTGAGGCAAGAAACCTATGCCCAGGGCACACCACAAAAATCACCAGGACCCAAAGGCCTGAGGGGCTGAGGAAATGAGGGCACTGTTTAGCCCAGGGCAGCCACAAACACACACTTTTTGGGGGACTTTGCAAGTCCTTAGGATAAATCCATGTGCTTTCAATAGCAAGGCTCAGATTTACCCCACTCCACAATCCTTACTCTATGGATTTTGTCCACAGGGTTGCAAGGTGGCTGCGGCTTCACCAGACATTGCATCTAGGTCCCAGGGAACACGAAAGGGGGAAGCTCCTCCCTCTCCTCCCCACACCCCCTCGGGCCTGTGGCCTGTGTGGGCTGGGAGGGTGGACAGTTCTAGTTGGGCACAGTGGTGAGGGATAGGGTGGTTTGGGGTCAGCAGTCAGCAGGATAGCACAGTCGGGCATTTGTGAGGACGCCACCTCTTCTTGGATCCCAGGCCTCCTCCTGTCAAATGGGGACAATGTGTGGCCCTGTCATGGATGGTGGGGAGGGCGGGCGGAGGGAACGCTGACCAGGTACGGGATTAGACGAGTACTTGGTGCCCACCTGCTCCCTGAGCATGGCTCCTGGGACACTCCGGGAGGGCAGGAGGAGGACCACTTAGCAGTCGGTCCTGCTCCGAGCCGTCGTCCACAGCCTTTTACAGCTAAGGCGTGTGTGCCCTGCAGACCCCGTCTCACCTTCACAAACGCCCCAGCCTGTGTGCCTGCGCATCGCCCCGATTTTATGGCGTGGCAGCTGAGGCCCCAAGGGGCAGGAGCTTGGGTCTGGGGACCCTCTGGGCCCCCTGCACTCTGACCTTCGGGGCAGGAGGTGGCTCGGGGAGGAGCGGCTTTGTCCCACAGGGGCCCCGGGAAGGCCGGGGAGCTGCCGTTCAGTGCGGTGAGCCCAGGGTCCCCTGAGGTTAGCAGGTGGGACTGGGCAGTGGAGCCTGGGCACAGTGGCCCATGGGGGACCCTTGGCCGAGCCTCATCTCCGCTGCCTGACAGATGGAGGGCTGCACCCAGCCGGCCGTGATCTCCAAGGATTTCTGCATGGTCTTCCACTCCCGGGACGCCAAGCTGCCCGCCTCACGCTCCATCCGCAACCTGTTCGGCAGCGGGAGCCTGCGGGCCTCGGAGAGGTGAGCCCCCCAAGGCAGCAGGGGTGGGGGCTGCCCTGTCTGGCCACCTCGTCACTCCAAGGCCCAGGCCACACATGCCCGGGCAGTGGCTCGGGGCTCAGTCTGGCATCTGATGCCCTGTTGCCCTGCCTCCCCGGCGCTCCCATGTGCAGGCTGCCCCAGTGGGAAGGGGCAGGTGGGTATCGGGGCTGGCAGAGGAGTGGGTGCTTGCAGGGGACCCTGGGCCTGCCAGCGGGGTGAGGCCAGGGGACCCGTCCTGGAGCAGCTGGGGGCTGCACTGCACCCCCATGGCACATGGCCTTCCTCCCAGGGACCAGGGGAAGCTGGGCCACGGGACCACCCACCCCCACGCAGAGGAAGAAGCTGGATCAATGGGGGAGAGGGGCTATAGGCCAGAAGGACTTGGACGGGGCTCCCACGGGGCGTGAGCCGGGCAGATGCCTCTGGGTGGGGAGTCAGATGGGCCACCCCAGGGCCAGCTCCCCTTCCTGGGCTCCAACCCTTCCTGCCTTCTCCGGGGGAAGGGGAGTGAAGAAGTGGGATGCAAGCAGGGAGCCCCTCCCCGGCAGCAGGGTCCCCTGCAGATGCTGCCCACCCCGTGGTCCTGCCCAGTGAGGTGCCCCTCGCACCGAGTCAGACCTTCCCAGGGCGCAGAAGGAAGGAGCGTGGGGCAGGCGATGTGGCCCCCAGGGCTGGCCGTGAGTGGGTCTGCGTGGGGGGCTGGCAGGCTGCCCTCATGGGGTCCTCAGTCCCTGAGAAAGGAGGGCCCTCCGGCGGGGTCAGCACCTCTGGGGCTCCTGCTGCCCGGAGGGACTGTGATGCCAGACCCCGGGGACTGGAGACGGGCTTGCCCACCCCAGGCCAGGGCAAGGCCGAGGCCCACATGAGGGTCCCAGCCCAGCCCCCCGGGCATCCAGCGTCGCCTTTATTTGGGGACCCCATGCCCTCCCCTGAGGTGAGGCCGTCGGGTGCACCGTGTGCTGGGGCTCTGACCAGCCGTGGTCTGCGAACGGAGAGTCAGTCCCTGGCCACCCGCGTGGCCCCTTCCCCTGCCTGGGGTGACGCTCGTCCCACCCTCTGCCCCTGCAGCAACCGCGTGACGGGCGTGTACGAGCTGAGCCTGTGCCACGTGGCCGACGCGGGCAGCCCAGGTGGGCGCTGGTGGGGGTCGGGGGGCTCTCCCCTGGGGCGGGGTCTGCCTGGGCAACCGCATGAGGCTCCCCTGATGGGCACCCCCCACTTGCAAAACACAAGTCTGGGGGCTCCCTGTGGCTCCGGGTGGCTCTGAGAGTTTGAAGGGCTGCGGGGCGAGGGGCCATGTTGGGTGGGGGGTCAGGCCTGCAGCCCCCCAGGCCCCTCCGGAGCCCCCTGGCTGTGGGTCTGGCAACTCTCCTCAATGCCATCCTGGAGAACATTCTGTGGATTGAGGTCTCGGTGGGCCTGGGTGCCTGAGGTGGGGTCGGTGGTCCCACGCTCCACCCCCAGTGGGTCAGCATCCCAGGAGCCGGACAGGCCCCTGGGGGCTGGAGTGGGGAGGGTGAGTTCTGGTTCTTGCGGCCACGTCTGGTGGGTGCGTGACGTGGGGTGTCCCGCCGTAGGGATGCAGCGGCGCCGGCGGCGGGTGCTGGACACGTCGGTGGCCTATGTCCGCGGGGAGGAGAACCTGGCGGGCTGGAGGCCCCGGAGCGACAGCCTCATCCTGGACCACCAGTGGGAGCTGGAGAAGCTGAGTCTCCTGCAGGAGGTGGGACCCCGCTGCGGGCTGGGGCCAGGGCTCCCCTCGGCGGGGCCCCAGCACCTGGAGTGGGGTGTCTGCGTCCAGCCGCTCCCCGCGGGCACCTGCTGTGGCCTCGAGGCCGTGAGGGAAGGAGGGCAGCGTGTTTGCGGCTCTGCAGTGAGCCTGCAGGCCGAGGGGGGCTCTGGCCCGGGGAGGGGCCCCTTCATTCCTGTTTCTCCCCCTGAAGGCCACGAGGCCAGAGGAGGGGGGGGCTCTTCCCTGGTCCCTCGGGGCAGGAGACCCCCGGGAGGTCCGTGTCCCCACCTCCATGGCCCTCGCCGCTGCCCCGGGGTAAACAGGGCGCTCGTCGGTAGGTGGAGAAGACGAGGCACTACCTGCTCCTGCGGGAGAAGCTGGAGACCACCCAGCGGCCGGGGCCCGAGGTGCTGTCCCCCATCTCCAGCGAGGACTCCGACTCCCGCAGCTCATCCGGCGCCTCCTCCCCGCTCTCGGCCGAGGGCCGCCCGTCACCCCTGGAGGTGCCCACCGAGAGGCAGCGGCAGCTGGCCGTCAAGGTGGGCTGGGCTGGCGGGCGGTGTGGCCAGGGTGGGTGCCCCTCACAGTGCTGTGGTCACTCCTGACCAACCCCAGCAGCTGGGGTCGGGGCCGCCAGGGCCAGGAGGTGAGGGGTCCAGAACGTCTTCTTGCCCACTGCCCCCCGCCCCCACATTGGAAGTTTGGGGCCTTTTACAGCCTCCTCCCCAGGCAATGAGCTACCCCACACCCCAATACCTTGTGACGGGGAGCTCACCACTCCCATTTCCAGGTGGTCACTGGAAAGGCTCCTACACGACAGGTGTGGCCCCATCCTCTTCCCCCACCCGGCCCCAGGCCCACCTGTGAGGTCCCCGGAGGGCTGGGGGTGCTGCCCGCCCCGACCAGCTGTGCTCAGGGCCCTGGGATCTCGCTTCCTGACCGCGGCCTCTCCCGCAGTGCCTGCGCCTCCTCACGCACACGTTCAACAGAGAGTACAGCCACAGCCACGTCTGCGTCAGCGCCAGCGAGAGCAAGGTGGGCAGGGGGGCCCCAGGCGCCCCACACGGGCTGCCAAGAAAACCGCCTTCCTGTCCTGAGAAAGTGGAGGCCGGGGCAGGGGGCGGGGTTTGCTGTGAGCCCCTCACAGTGCACAGAGGGCACCTCGGGGCGGGGAGCCGGGGCGTGAGGGTCAGGCCTTGTCCCGACTGCCTCTTCCTCAAGGCCTCTTTCCAGCTGAGGCCGCCGCCCCCGGCTGTGGTGGGCGTGCACGTTTGGAGGGACACAGAGCAGCTGAGGTGGGGGTCGGGGAATGGACGGAAGATGGCACAGTTCTCATGGAGGGGCAGGGTCCCGGGGCCAGGAGACCGCCCAATGCCCGCCAAAGTCTTTCCCTCTCCTTCCGCAGCTCTCCGAGATGTCTGTCACCCTGCTGCGGGACCCGTCCATGTCCCCCCTCGGGGCGGCCACGATCACCCCCTCCTCCACCTGCCCCTCTCTGGTTGAGGGGCGGTACAATGCCACTGACCTGAGGTGAGTGGGCGCTGGCTCCGCGAGGAAGCTTCCAGCACCACGGGCTGCCCAGTGACCACGGCTCAGGGGACGGTGCAGAGAACGTGGGGCACGGATGCCCGAGTGTCTCAGGGCGGCCACCGTACTGAGAGGTGGTGGGGTGTGCACCCTGAGGGGGGACGGTGTGGGAGGGTCTGCCAGGGTCTGCCCTGCCCCGCCTTGGCTGCACCATCCCCCCCACCATGGGTGTGTTGCCTATCATCAGAGATCATCTCCTGCTAAAGGACACACATAACCTGCATTTGTGAATAAAAATGGGCTCCAAATAACCCACTTTTCATGGGACAGTGTTCATAGGCTCCATAGGAGAAGATCACCCCCAGACTCAGAAACTGTACACTCACTGTGTCTGGCCGGTGCCCGTGGCCTCAGTGGCCTTGACACCCCTTGAGCACATGACATCAGGTCACCTTTGGTTCAACTTGAAGACAGTGTGCTCTGCCCCTTGGTTGGCCCCTCCCCACCTCGTCCAGCACGGTCCTGGGACAAGCAGGGGGGTGGGGGGCCCTGGGGGTCCGGGGGCTCCACCATGTTGTGGCTCCAAGGGGAAGGGCCGTGGTCCCTGGGGGGACCCCAGGGGAGATGGCACCCCAGGCCCTGCAAGAAGCCCCTGGCAGGAATGCAAGGCCTTCCCTCTGCTGTCCAGGACCCCCCAGCCCTGCTCCCGGCCGGCCAGCCCAGAGCCTGAGCCCCTGCCCGAGGTGGAAGCCAAGAAGCCCCCCTCCCCTGCCCGGGCCACAGAGGCGGACAAGGAGCCCCAGCGCCTGCTGGTGCCCGACATCCAGGAGGTCCGCGTCAGGTGCGTGGGGGCCCGGCAGCCCGTGGACCCTCTAGTTGGCGGGTTTGGTCAGAGGGCCTGGTCTGACAGCTGGGTGGGGGGCATCTTCAGCTTCCCTGAATCTCCCCATTTCGCAGCGGTGGACACGGAGGCGCGGGACTGGCTGGGACCCTGCCCGGCGTCCCGGGTGGCTCAGCACCGCCCACGCTTCCTCTACCTGTGCTGGGTCCGGGGCTGCGCGGAGCCCGGCTCGGGATGGGGTGGGGGCGAGGGGCCGGGGCTCCCCGCCTGCCGGTCCTGGAGGGCACCGCGAGCAGAGCCCCCCGCCCACCCCTGCAGCCCCATCGTCTCCAAGAAGGGCTACCTGCACTTCCTGGAGCCGCACACGGCGGGCTGGGCCAAGCGCTTCGTGGTGGTGCGGCGGCCCTACGCCTACCTGTACAACAGCGACAGGGACGCCGTGGAGAGGTTTGTCCTCAACCTGTCCACCGCGCAGGTGGAGTACAGCGAGGACCAGCAGGCCATGCTCACGGTGAGGGGCGGGGGGCGGGGCCTGGGGAGGGGCGGGGCCCGGTGGGTGGTGCCCGGGGCGGGGCCTGGAGGGGCGGGGCCCGGTGGGTGGTGCCCGGGGCGGGGCCTGGAGGGGCGGGGCGGGCCCCGGTGGGTGGTACCGGGGGCGGGGCCTGGAGGGGGTGGTGCCCGGGGGCGGGGCCAGCGCGGTGTCCGCGGAGCTGCGGGAAGCCGCAGGAGCCCAGGCCCCTCTCCCTGCGGGCCCTGCGTGGGGAGTGGGGGGCGTCTCTGCCCGCGGGGGGCAGGGGTGGCCCAGGGCGGGCGGCGGTGGGCACAGCAGCGCCGCGTCTCAGGCCTTCGGGCCGGGCCCCCAGCAGCCTCCCCTCCCCCGGCAGACCCCCCACACGTTCGCCGTGTGCACGGAGCACCGCGGGATCCTGCTGCAGGCGAGCAGCGACAAGGACATGCACGACTGGCTGTACGCCTTCAACCCCCTCCTGGCAGGAACCATTCGGTACGCGGGGGCTCGGCCTGCCCTCGGGGCCCGCAGAACCGCGGGCCCCCCACGCGGGGGTGGAAAGGGGAGGGCCCGGGAGGCGGGGCTGCTCCCACCGGGTAACACTGAGAGGGGGCGGGAACCCCCCTGGGGCCGGAGGGGTCGCAGGAGCTGTTGGGGCTGCAGCTTCCCGCCGGCATCCGGGGTTGGGGGTGAGTGTGGGCGTGTGAGCCCCCGGCCTGACCCGCCTCTCCCCACCCTCCCAGGTCCAAGCTCTCCAGAAGGAGGTCTGCCCAGACGCGGGTCTGAGCCGAGCCCCCCAGCTGGCGGCCACCAGGCCGGACCCCCTCCCCGTCCCGTTGTCCATGGTGTCGTCCACTGCCCAGCCCTTCCCCCACCGCACAGCCGAGGCCGTCTCCGCCTCCCAGGCATGCCCGCGGGGTGGCCCCAGAGCCCCGAGCCGAGGACCCCTCCTCTGGGCAGGGGCCCCACAGCCACACGACCGGCCGTGCTCACAGCAGAAGCTGCGCTGGGTGTCGTTTTTTAAAGCTCTGGGTAGAAAGAGTGGGAGTGCCTGGGAGGCCAAGGGCACAAGTCTCATATTTTTTTAAGGATAGATAGACTTATAATTAACGCACCTTTAGTTAGTGGTGTCCAAGCAGCCCATCAGAAACTAACTGTGACCGTGTTCTATTTATAAGTATTTATTTCTAATGCCTTCACATGGACCCGGAAGATCCCCTTGTTACCACGCTTCTTCCAAGCCGCTTAGAGAAAGCCAGGGTGGGGGCCGCAGCCGGACAGACCACGGGGGGTGGGAGGCGTCGGGGTGAGCCGGGACCTGCTGCCCACGGTGTCCGCCCCGTGGCTGTGCCCGAGAACACGGCTGCCCGGGTCCCTGCCGCACGGGGCAGACCCTCACCACGGGGAGAGGGGGCGGCTGGGGGGCTCCGACGCCGGTGGTCCGAGCAGCGCGGGAGAAGGTGTGCGCTGCTTCTGGTGGGAGCTGGGCCGCTGTCACCTGCACAGCCGCCGGGGAAGCGGGGAGGGCGGCCGGGAGCGTCTCCGGGCAGGGCCGGCGGGGCCTGGGCTCAGCAGGAGTCAGCAGCAGGTGGAAGGAGGTGGGGTTCAGAGGCCAGAGCCCCCAGTGGCAGGGAGACGGTCGGGGCTGGAGGGTCTCGGGTGCAGCCTGTCAGCTGCTGGGGGTGGGGAAGGGGTGACTCAGTGCGCGCAGGGTAGCTGCCGAGAAGCCTGTCATTGTCACACGTACAAAAATCTTCCACCTGCCCCTGCCCCAAGGAAGGAGCGTGCGCGTCCAAAGGAGGAAATTCCACCCGGTGGGCAGGGAGTGGGGGGTCCTGGTCGGGCAGGGAGGCAGCCCACTGTCACCCAGGTCACTTCCCTCGCTCTGGTCCCCAGCCCTCAGTATTCACCCACCCCCTCGCAGACCCCAGGAGGGCCCGGGGAGCCCCCAGACCCAGGGCCTGGTCAGAGAGCCCCGGGTCCTGGGAGCCCTTGAGGGGCCAGTGTTTGGAGTTTCCGGCTCCCGTGCACCCACCCGCCCCCGGGGCAGAGCCGGCACGGCACAGGGAGGGTGGCCACCCCAGCAGCGCTTGCTCCCGGGATCCCTGTCTTAGGCTGGGCCTGTTTGTCCCTAATCAGAGGTTCTAAGGGCCCCCAGCCCTGGCCACCCACGGGCCCCCGACAGGCGCAGACACCCTCCCGCTCTGGACCCCGAGGCTGGGTCGGCTCAGCTTCCGAGTGATGGGACACCTGGTTGTGGGCTCAGGAGTCCAGAGGCGGCTTCCGGCTCTCCTTTGGGCTCTGGGTTTTCTCTTGGGAAGGTGGGTCCGGCCCTTTGGGGTGCCCTGGGCAGCAGGCGCAGGTGGGCACTCTCTTCCTGCAGTGGGACTGGTGACACCTCCCGTCGGCACAAATCGGGTCTTTGGAGACCGTGTGGGTGGGGCGCAGCGCTCAGCAGCTGGCCTTGGGGACCTCCCCGGGGCAGCGCACGTCCAGGAAGGAAACGAAACGGCTGGTTGGGAGGTTCCCTGGAGGGAGGAGCCTGGGAGGCAGAGAACGGGGGTGACAGCGAGCCCCTGGGGACAAGCACTGGCCTGGGCCTGGGGCTTAGGGAGGAGGAAGCAGCAGAGCACGTTGTTCAGAGTCCGTGGCCCCTGAGCACCCCTTCCCGGGAAGGAAGAGGGGGCCCGGCGCCCGCTCAGGTCAGCCAGCCTGAAGCCTCGGCGCCACGGGCCGGAGTTGCCCCACAGGACACGGGGTCTGCAGCCAGCCAGCCTGCAGGGAGCCCGCGGTCAGGGTGGGGTGGGGGAGACCCACTCGAGGGGTTCTGGGGGTCACCCTGGATTCCGAAGTCTCTGCGCCATGGGTGGTCCCACAATGGTGGTGTTTCAACCCAGCACCTTCTTAACGTTGGTTAGGAGCTGGGGGACCCACGTGGCCCCTGTTTGCTTCCTCCCAGGCCTGCTCCTCAGGGAGCTTCTGAGTTAGCCGGAACCCCAGGGGTGCTGGCTGGAGAGACCTGCAGGCTGGGAGCTGGAGTTACTGCCCAAGGCCGCTCGTGGGTGGTGTTTAGCTGAGGCGGTTCAGTGACGTCCCTGGGACTCGGTTTCCACATCTGTGACACGGGAGGGCCAGTCTGAAGGAAGCTAATTCTGCTCAGTGGGGAAGTGAGGACACCCCGAGTGCATCTCATTTTTGTGTGAATGTGTGACACTGCCTGGCTGGAGCCCCATGTGGTTGAGGAGTGGCCCCCATCTGGGGTGGGTGAGCACCGTCCCCCGTGGCCCTGGGCGGGGGGTGCTGGGCTCCAGGCAGATGCCCCCTCGGGCTCTGGTGGTGCCAAGGGGTCAGCGCTGACTCTCCCCTGCCCTGAGCCCCAGGCCCCTCTCTGAGACTCACTCAAGAGATGCCAACCTCCAACCAACCCCATCCACACACACCCCACCCAGGACCACTAGAGCAAATGGCCCTCCCCACCAAGCCCCCGCAGTCCCCTCCACAGGGGCCAGCGCTTCAGGGCCCCTGACTGTCACCGATGTTCCAGGCGTGAGCAGGGTGGGGGCCTCTGCTCTCAGGGACCCCGGGAAGCAAGCCCCTGGGGCCCGCGCCCTCTGGCTCGTCCGTCCTGCGTTCTCCCGCGGCCCCCACCTGCGCGGGGCTGCACCCCTGCCTATGTACATGCGTGATGCTGTGGGTGTGCCCCGCACCCTGTACCCCCGTCCTGACGTCCGAGTCGAGTTCCCCGAGTCCCCCGCTGCGTTAGGCTGTAGGTGCCCGTACTGTCTGTGTGCCCCTAAGGCTCTGTCCACTGAGGAAATAAACGTGGCTCTTATGCAACAGCAAGCCTGGCTGTGGCTTTATCTGCACCGTCAGTTTGGTGGGGGGGCCAAAAAGAGTCCCTGGCACCAGTGAGTCCAGTAAGGTCCAGAGGAGAGCTGCCCACCCCATCAGTGAGGTGTGGGGGCACTGGCTCCTCCCAGGGGGTGGTGTGGAGGCGGGAGAGACCTTGCAAGGGGCCGGAGGGTTGGTCCTGGAACTGGACACTCCCATCTGAACCTGCCCCAGGTGCCCTGTGCGGGATGTTGGCAGGGGCATGTCAGGCTCACGCCAGGCTCTGCATGGGTCTCCCGGGCAGCCTCTGGGGTCTGGGGCTGTGGGGTGAGGGCCTGGCCCCGGAGTTCTCAGAGCCTCCTGCACTGCTGGTGCAAGGCCACCTGCATGCAGAGTCCTGGCTGCAGTGGAGCCCAAGGCAAGCGTTCAAAAGTCGCCCCACACTAAAGACTGATGGAGAGGCTGGTCAGTGCACCTCGGGGGACACCGGGCAGGGCTGCCGGTCCTCAGGGCCCCAGGCTTGTCTTCCCCCGGCTTCCCTGGCTGGCAGGTGATAGCTCGCCACCCCCAGGCCTACCTGCTCCTTGGAAGGCTTTGGGATGGACACTGCTGGGCTGGGCCACAGGAAGTGCTGTCCCCTCCAGACATGGGGGAAACAGTGGCAGCCTGGGCACTGGCCGTGAGAGGGCGGTGGCTCAAATTTGGGAGCCTAGGGGCCAGGCGGCCCTGGGTGTCCTGGGGGGTAATGGTGGGAGAGGCAGACCCAGCAGGACGGGCTGTCGTGGGTGGGGGCGGGCTGGGGGGGAGACGGCTGCAGGAGTGAGGGGCGCTGCCCTCCTTCCCACCCCCGAGCCATGGACAGGCCCCCGCCCGTGGTGTTCACGGGGTTCAGCCAGCAGATGCCATCTGGGGGTGAGGCGTCTGGCTGTGTCCCTCTCAGGTGACCCCAAGGCCAGTCTGCTCCCTGGGGACATGGTCCTGTCCTCTAGGTGTGTGGGCCTTCGGCTGACCGCGGAGGTGGACACTGACTTGTTTAGAAGATGAACCTCAACCTGTTAGAAAGAAACTGAAAGAGAATAAACACTCGTCTGATTGTGGAGAAGAAAAGAAATTTATTCACAATCTTGTGAGAACAGGCATGCAAATCGTGGTGGCTGCTGTGCCGAGCAATAGAGCAGAGCACTATTTATTCCCTAAACCTAACACGCAAGTCCCACCCCTGTTTCTCCAGTGGCTGATACTCCAGAGGTTTCAGCCTATTCGTCAGGCCTAACTAACCCGCACAAATTTGGAACATTTGAAACCAGAAACGTTTGAAACAAGTCTCCACCCCTGACTGAAACAGTTATGTCCACATAAGGCACTGACACCACTCCTATGCTTACCTGGCCTCTTTTTTTTGCTCCTTAATTGTAGAGTCAGTTGGTAACAAATTATGGGGCTATCTTAGGAGCCTCTACCCCTGAGTCTCCACCTTGCAAGGACAGTGGGTGGATAAACAGGAGGACTGGCCGCTGACTACGGCTTGACTTCTTGACCCTCTGCCATCCCCCTGAGTCACCCCCACCCTGTGTGAAAGCTAAACTTAATCTCATTCTCACAAACCTCAACTTGGTAACTTATACAAAAATTAACGTGACATAGGGGTTGCAGATCTAAATATAAAATGTAAATCTCTGAGACTTCTGGACCAAAACAGAAGAAAATCTTTGGGATCTAGCGCTAGGCTAAGGATTGTTGGATGTGACACCAAATGCCCTATCCATAAAAGAAACAGCATTTGTAAGTTAACGTCATTACAATCAAAATCTTGCTCTGCAAAGGACACTGTTAAGAGAATGAAAAGACAAACTACAGATGGAAAAAAGATATTTTCAAACCACATAGTACTCATATGCAGAATACACAAAGAGCACATGAAACTCAACAAGAAATAAAGCAACCCGATCTTTAAAATGCGTGAATACCACTGTCTGCCCTAGTAGGACGGTTAGAATAATAAAGGCTGACACTGCTGAGAGCTGCTGAGGAGGCCGAGCCTCTGGCACTCTCTTCCATTGTTTGTGAAAATGCAAATGGTACAGACACCCTGGAGATGGGGATTTCTTAGTGCCACTCTTCCTCTCTTTACACCTAAACCCATGATCTCAGCGAGGAAAGGCCTGAGCCTCATCAGGTCCTGATTCAATGGCTTTGGGCTTCAAGTGACCTCCCACTCAATTAGGAGTCCAGGGACATATAATAGCTCAAAAGTAAAGCGCACTCAAGACAGGAATTCAACTCCGACACATTGTTACTAAAGGAGCACTTAAGCCAACAGGAACAAGTTGACAATGTAAGTTAATTGATACATTACCAAGCCTGGGAACCGCCCCCTCCATTCACTGCTGGACAGATCAGAGAGCTCGCCCTTGTCTCAGCTGCAGAGAATTTATAGACCTTGATTTAGATAAACTTTAGCTAAGTCATATTCTATTTTTACATTAAATGATGCTTCATGAGCATGAATGCCCCACGCTTTGAAGCTCGTCCACCCATGAGTGGTTCAAGATCAAAGGAGGGTGTCCACGTTATCAGAGACTTAGCCTTGAATGCCCGTAAAACTCTACCAATAATATTTTCAGTAATTAAGCTATGACTTCTGTAAGAGCAATATAACATACTTTTACATATATAAAGTCTAAAATTAGAAAAGAGATTAGTATTACTTATCTCTAACTTGTTAATACAGTTTTCTTATTTTCTTCTATGATTAGTTTAGCCGTTACATCATGTTGATAAATGTACATTTGATTACGACTGTATTTAACTTTGCTACTTTACATATGACATTAAAATAAGATCTGCAGCCCACCCTGTTTTCACAGAGGACAGGTGATTGCCTGTTATCTACATCTAAGAAGGTTGAGACAGCCTTTTTGAGTTCTTGAAAATATTCACAGCTTTTTGGACTGTTTAGCTTCCCCTTCAGTATAATTTTCTAATTTAGGACTTGAAGGGTATGAATCATCTGTCCCAGTTACTATAGTCAGGCCTTCCCACTTTTTATCATTTGGAAATTGTACTTGAGTGTTTTTGGGTAAAAGTTCTGTTAACTATGCTTCTATCTCAGAAGGGATAACTGGTTCTTCTCCATCAGAACAGAAGGAACCAGGTGGTCTACGAGGGCAGCGTGGAGAGAAGGAGGAAGCGTCCTCAGTGTCAGATCCCTCCGTGGAGATACTGTCCTGGGACACCCTCTCCCACTGGCTTCTCCCTCTTAATTCTATATAATTTATTCCATCATTAATTTGATTAATGTCTGGATCTCCTTGTTCTCCTATGTTCATTCCATAAAGACTGACATTGCTCTCTGAAATTCTTGCCCTTTCAGAAACTGGCCATACCTGTGGTAGGATGTATTCGATTAGGGTCAGTCACCCATTTACTCAAAATAGAGTGTTCTGGATGTGGCCTCTCGCTCTCTAAGCCACCTTGGCGGGTGAATTCACTGTCCTCCCCCCTACGTGGGATGTGACTCCCAGGAGTGTAAGTCTCCCTGGCAATGCAGGACAGGACTCCCGGGGATGAATCTGGACCTGGCATCCTGGGATGGAGAACATCTTCTTAACCAAAAGGGGGAAGCAAAATGAAACAAAATAAAGTTTCAGTGGCTGAGAGATTTCAAATGGAGTTGAGAGGTCACGCTGGTGGACATTCTTACACACTATATAGAAAACACTTTTCAGGTTTTAATGCATTGGAATAGCTAGAAGTAAATACCTGAAACCATCAAACTCCAACCTAGTAGCCTTGACTCTTGAAGATGAGTGTATAACAATGTGGCTTACAAGGGGTGACAGTGTGATTGTGAAAACCTTGTGGATCACACTCCCTTTATCCAGTGTATGGAGGGATGTGTAGATAAATGGAGAAAAAAAACTAAATGAAAAATAGGGTAGGATGGGGGGGGATGATTTGAGTGTTCTTTTTTACTTTTATTTTTTATTCTTATTCTGATTCTTTCTGGTGTAAGGAAAATGTTAAAAAATAGATTGGCGCAATGAATGCACAACTATAAGATGGTACTGTAAATAGTTGATTGTACACCATAGATGATTATATGGTATGTGAATGTATCTCAATAAAACTGAATTTAATTTAAAAAATAGAGTCTGCTTTATTCATGTTCTGACAGTAGAGTTCTTATACCTAGATTAAAATCTAAAGGATATTTACAGTATTCTGTTACTGGTTTATCTAATTCAGGATGACAAAAACCCAAATGCCATATAATCGCTTTGTTCCTCTCTTTAGAGAATTTACAGAATCAGTAATTATAGTATACAGCAAAACGTTGTTTAAGATTACATTTAGATTTAAACTTATCCCCACCCCAAGTGGCATTTTTACAGCAAAGAAAAATCAAACTTCCATGTGGGGTCAAAGTCATCACCACATCCCCAAGTCCCGGTGAGTTGAAGGCTATTGAGATCGGGGTCCTGGAGGATCTCCTCCATGGCAATGGGTACAGGAGCTCCCCCCTGGCTGATGGGTGTTCTGGCAGATAGAGTGCTCAGCAGACGTGGCAGATTGCTTGGCAGAGGGAATGGAGTTGTTGCCGGGATATTTGGGCTCGGCCTCAGGTGCCAGTCATGCTCGTTTGCAAAGCTCTGCTCCCGGTTGGGTATTGTATCTCCTAGAGCTCTTACCAGAAGGAATGGGTGATGGCGAGGCCAAGCGTGCATCATGGCAGTTTATTATGTGTCTCTCTAACTCTTGAATGGTAAACTGGGTGCTATAGCCCATTTTTATTGGAAGGAAGCACTCAGAATTTGGATTGGTATCATAAAACAGATGTTTTCTATCCAGGAACTCCTCTGCACCTATTTTACACATATATTTCAGACTAAGTTGGTTAGTCCTAGTTACAATAAAGATAATATCAAAATGATCTATTACATTCCTAACAGTATGAAGAGTGTACAGAGCTAACAGGGCAGACTGAAGTTTCCACTTACATTCTTCACTACTAAGGCCCTGTAGTGAGGTTTTATGAAGAGGCTGTGAAACAGCAGCATTTCCTTGGATATTTTGAAAATATCCACAATCTCCTTCCCATAGGAATAAGTAGTATATGTGGTATTTAGAAAGTAAATTAACTCTGGATGATTACAAAATTGAGTAATAGTGGGAGTTTCGAATAACTGTCTGAAAGTTCTCCATTAGAACTATTATTCTGTTTCCACTCTGAAGGCAGAGCAGAATCCTTCAATAGGCCAGATATGTTATTTTCAATCATTGACAATAATTTCTAATTTAGAACTTGTTCTTGATCAATTGCAGTTCTAGCAAACTGCCACCAAGTATCATACAAATTGGTGGAAGAAAAGATAGCTTGTTTATATGTAGCATTGCCCCCAGGTTTACTATATGCACCAGTATGTGCATAATTTTGATTAGCAATAGTCTAATTTCTTGGTCTCATTACTTGTGGTAGACTGTAATACTTCCCAGCATTCAGTCTGGTGGTTATCAGAGACGCCACTAGATGGAGGTATAAGGCAGTGATCCCAGATAATTTCAGAAGATGGCCAAGTTTTGCTGAATTATATTTTACTAAATAGCAATGCCTAAATTCTTGAAAACACCTCTTTTGTTGCTATTGTTCCTGAGTGTATGGCTGGTCTAGAGGTAAAGTAAATGGCAAGACAATTTCTTGCAATTGGGCAAATTCATTATCAACTAACTGAGTCAAGATTTTGTGTCCTTGAGTGGTATATATCTGATTATCTTGTGCCAAACTAGAGGTGTCTATCAAGAGGATTTGTGGGGCACCCAGAGTCACTTCTTGTGTATACTAGGCTTACGGAATGGTTCCCAAAACATGCTTTGTTGAAGGCCACGGATTCTAAATGAGCATTCCTAGGTGCAGGAGAGGTGGCTCATCATTCTCGATGATATTGTGGGAGAGTGACAGGATATCAGTCATGGGTGTGACATGAGTTAAATTCCAAGACTTTATTGGACCAGGATGATGTATACCATTTTTCCAGTGCCCTATGCAAATTGCTGATAGAATAAACCCTGGGATAAGTCCAATAATTATTAGTCCAAAAAAGAACCAGCAATGTGTTCATGTAGATGTGACACACAAGGTATACAAAAAATATCTGAAGCTAACCTGTGCAATGGGTTTTGAGATTTCTTCACTTTCCCATCCTGGGTCCTCTAGATCAATATTGGGATCTTTTTTTCAAAAAGAATTCCATAGGTATTGCCCTATTCCAAATCATCCAATCATGAAGATTGACACTGGTGTATATTTTTCCATAATGAGCAGTGGGCTTCAAATAATCAATACTAACCTTTCTTTGTTGGCCAAGAGGGTCCATTATCTCCACAGTACAATCAGCAAACTCTGTAAGAATTTTAATAGGCCTTTTCCATCATGGATGTAGAGGAGTAGACTTCTGTACCCTCTCCTGGATGAATTGGCCACTGAAGGGTTTCCAACCAGAAGTGCAGGAGGATGACGCAGCAGCTGTAAGCTCCTCTCTCAGCCCCTGCAGTGAAGATGATTGTTCTTCTCTAGACAAATTAACATCATCTACATTTGCAAAAGGCAAATTAGAACCTACGTCAAACATTAACTTGTGAGGTGTTTGACGTGTCTGTGAAGATGGTGTATTATTGATGGAGAGCTGAACAAGAGGGATAAGTGGATACCACTTTTGAGGCCGTCCATACAACAGTTTAGTTACAGCTCGTTTTATTTCACCATCTTTCCTTTCCAAATCCTCACGACTTTGGGGGTGGTGAGGGGTACTAAACTCCAACTGTGTACCTCTGTCCTTGGCCCACTGCCGCACGGTGGCAGAAGTGAATGCTGATCCTTGATCAAGACGCAGCGCCTTAGTAATTGCAGCGCCTGATGAAAAGTTGGGAGCTTTTAAGGGTGGTGTTGGCACTTTGGGCCTTGGTTGGGAATAACCAACAGTATCCCATTTTAGCATCCACAACAAGAAGAATGTGCTCATATCCACGAGATGAGAGTAAAGGACTGATATAAGCCACATAAAACTTTTCAAAGGTTTATCAGGATGAATAATTGTTTTTGGAGGAATAGGAAACAGATCTGGCTGTTTTATCACATTAACCAGCAGTATTTATTTTTTAGTTTAATTAGTATGGCTTCCCATCCTCCTTGAATTGTTCCAAATGTATTGTGGGCCTGTTGGGCCAGTTTCACTCTCTCCATAACTGGAGGAATAATCCTTTTCCCTTCATCTCATTCAATAACAACACTACCGTTTTCCAAAAGTACATTTATTTTACAGGATACCCCTTAGGGTTAGGACTCTGACTTTTCCAGCTCCTTGTCCAGGCTTGGTCATTTTGTAACCAACCAATCCTACCATATGATGGCTTTGTACAGCCACCTGGTCTGCTAAAAGGTTACCTTCTATTTGAACAGAAGTACTTGGTCTGGTGCCCTGGCTCATGTACCACGTGGATACTGGGCTTATTTTGCTTGCAATTAGCAATAACTTTCCATTTACTTATATGCTGCAGACGTTTTTTCTTATTAACAAACCCATTGGATATCCAAATATCCAAGTCTTCATTAAAGCTTCTAGCTAAACACATGCTGTCTGTAACTATTAAAATTGGCCCTTTGTCCATCATAGCTTCTTTGACAGCAAATCCTAGGGCATTTATTTCAGCATACTGTGCAGCACGATCCCCTAAGGAAATCTCCACTGTTTAATAACGGAGAAACCAGGGCCAAATTTACCTTTCACTATTCCTCTACCTGCAGAATGTGTCTTCTGAGGATTAGGATTTTAATAGGTGACCCAACAGTATAATACACTGCTGTACATGAAGTTAAATCGTACTTTGGGAGCACCTGTATCTTATCATGTAGCAGAGGCTGCGTGCAGAAGTTTCAGGGCTGCAACAGTGTGCGGACGACCGGGGAACGCCCGCGTCCTGGGGCCCTTGGAAAGCAGAGATTTCCGAGAGCGCACACCCGTGGGCTGTTCTCCCCTCTGCACCTCACTAGCTTGCTCCAGGGAACACAGGGTTAAAATGCAGCCTGCACTTTTTCTTGCTTGTCTGCTGGGGCTAGTGCCCTGCTTTGAAAAGTTGCAGTTACACCCTGAGCGCTGCTCCAGAGCAGAGGTTCTTTGGATTCTGCAGATGGCCTCGCTTCCCCGGGATAGTGGCTCTCCCGGCGGCGCTGCTCGGCTCGGACCCCGCGGTGGCTGCCCCAGCTCCGACGATTGTCTCCTTCTCTGCTACAAGGGGAAGGGGGTGCCACTCGGCAGCCGCCGTTCCCGCTCGCCCCAGTTCAGCAACCGACTCCAGCAAATTCCAAAAACCCCGATGGACTTTGTAATTGATTCAAGGGTTTGGGAGCTGCGATATTTAGAAACTTTTCCCTAAACTCTGCAGCTACACCACTACCTTCCTTTGTAATATTGAAACCAAGAGATGTAATGGCTTCTTTTGCCATCTCTGACTTCTTAAAGAAACGATATACCCACTCTTTAATAAGATTGTAAGCACTTGTTCTAGTGTAAATAAATGTTGTTCTTCTGTTACATTAGAAAAATATATATCATCCACATAAACCTCTACACCTGATGTTTTTTTAACACATCCACTACATTGGCAGTAAGTAATGCTGGACTATTAATGAAACCTTGAGGTGACCCTGTTCACACTAATTGTTTTCCTTTCCTTGTTTAGAGAGATTGGAACTCCTAATAATATCATTTTTTAAATTTTTTTATTGCTACTGTTCACATACCCAAAGATCCAAAGTGTACAATCAAATGGTCAATTACCCCGGTACCATCATACAGCTGTGCATCCATCACCACAATTAATATTTTTTTTCAATTTTTAGAACATTTCCATTACTCCCGAAAAGAAATACAGACAAAAAAAAGGAAACTCAAATCCTCCCATACCCCTAACTACCCCCTCTCCATTGTTAACTCATAGTATTGGTATAGTACATTTGTTACTGCTGATGAAAGAACATTAAAATACTACTAACTGTAATTAGTTTGGAATAGGTATATTTTTTCCTTATAAATAATATCATTTTTATTTTCCTCGAGTGGCAATTTAATAGTAAGTTCTACTTGACAACTTGTTAGTTTAATCCAAGACACAACCTTAGCAGCTATTAAAGCATAATCTAATTCTATGGGGATGACTTGCCCTACAACCTTATGTCTATCCACTTTAAAGGTCAAACAGCACATAAGCATTTTTTGTTTTCCACGAATAGTTTGTAATTCCTCATGGTCTACTGGATCGTCATTAAAATTTTTTGGGGGGGGAGACAAGAAACCTCAGCCATTGAATCATAATGTCATTTAAATATGTTTAATTAAATGTGCAGGACCTGAAGTAGGAGAGGGAGGTGAAGGCACGTGCTGCACCTTCGGGGCTGTGAATTACTTTGAACTCCTCTGCCTCTTGACTGGTCTTGTGGTTGTTTTTTGTTGATATTCCTGCTGTCGATAGGGATTTGGAGCACTTCCCTCTGGTTTATTCAACCATCGAGGAAGACTTACACTGGGTCTCAGATTATAGTGTCTCAGTTGTCTGGGAGGATCTTCTCCATGATTCTGAGATTGTTGGTGGTTTTGGTCTTGTGATCCTTCTTAGTCCTCTTTTCCTCTGTTACCTCCAAATTTCCCTCTATTTCTAGGAAGAGGGGGCACCTGTGGGGATTTGTGGAGGATGTTGGGGCAGATAAGAGGACCTGAAGCCTCCTCTATTTTGATTCCCTGTTGGTTGCTGTCTTCTTCTGCTGCCTCCCTGTTGATTAGAACGTTGCTGAGACTCTGGTGCATGTTGCACAGGTTGCCTGAGAATGTTAAGTCCAAAGGGTTGATATAGTTCAGTGACATTTTCAGGAAAAGCACTTGCTTTGGCATTATCATCTGGAAGCATAACTGGGCTTGAACAGCAGCTACCGCTGCTTGCCCTGGAAACAGTTGTTGAATTATGCCACTTATTGGGCATAGTCATCATTAGAGAACATCATCCCCATAGTAAAAGCCACTATAACACCATCAGAATTAGCAATATCCTTCAACACACTGGGCAAATGATGTAATGCCAAAGTTCTGTGAGCTCCTTGATAAACAGCAGCTATGGGGTTATTCCAACCCTGTGCTCTTGGTGTGTGCCATGCAGTGTGGCGTGTGATGCTAACAAGGCGTTAACAACCCATCTTCACATAGGCCCACTATTGACAGGCGTTACTCCTTCTATAGCTTGTACATTTCCTCCAAGCCACAATGCTATGGCCAGTGGGAAAAAATACAATCAATGCAAACTAGAGTCTATGGTTAACAGTAACGTTGTAATATGCTTCCGTTAAATGTAGCAAAGGCAATACACTGAAGCTAAATGTCTATAAGAGGGGGGATATAAGGGAGGAGTATGGGATTGGCATTGGTGGTACTGTCTTTTTTATTGTATTTTTATTTTTCTTTTGTTGCCTTTTAGTTGTCACTCCTTTTTCTTTTTCCTTTTTGCATTTTTCACCTCTTCCTCTTTCTTTGTGGAAGAAATGGAAACATCCTTATATAGCTAATGGTGGTGAATGCATAACTATGTGATTATATAGGAAACCATTGATTGTTTACTTAGGATGGTGTTCTAGTTTGCTAATGCTGCAGAATGCAAAACACCAGAGATGGATTGGCTTTTATAAAAAGGGGGTTTATTTGGCTACACAGTTACATCTTAAGGCCATAAAGTGTCCGAGGTAACACATCAGCAATCAGGTACCTTCACTGGAGGATGGCCAATGGCGTCCGGAAAACCTCTGTTAGCTGGGAAGGCATGTGGCTGGCATCTGCGCCAAAGTTCTGGTTTCAAAATGGCTTTCTCCCAGTACATTCCTCTCTAGCAAGCTTGCTCCCTTTCAAAACATCACTCACAGCTGCACTGAGATCCTTTTCTTTGAGTCAGCTCATTTATATGGCTCCACTGATCAAGGCCCACCCTGAATGTGTGGGGCCATGCCTCCATGGGAATATCTCATCAGAGTCATCACCCACAGCTGGGTGGGTCACATTCCAAGCAAATCTAATCAGCACCAAAACATCTGCCCCGCAAGACTACGTCAAAGATAATGGCATTTGGGGGACACAATACATTCAAACTGGCACATTCCACCCCTTGGACTCCAAAATGACATTATCTTTCCAAATACAAAATATATTCATTCCAGCACAATATCACAAAAACTTGAATCATTTCAGTAACAAAAGTTAAGTACAAGATCCTATCAAAATCAATTACAGGCGTGGTGGGTCCTAATGCATAATTCTCCGTTAGCTGTGGATCTGTGAACTTAGAACAAGTTATGTGCTTCCAATATACAAAGGAGGGACATTCACAGGATAAACATTCCCATTGCCATAAGAAGAAAGAGTAAGAAAAACAGGGTTAACAGGAGCAAAACAGTTCCTAAAACCCGCAGGACAAACTCCATTAGACTTCAAAGTCTGAGAGTCATCTACAGAACAACGTTGCATCCTTGGGGCTTGAGAGAGCGGGAGTCTAACCCTTTCTAAGGGCCTTTGTGGCAGCCCTTGCCTCTCCAAACACTGGGGTGAGTGCTCCAACATATCCACACATTGGGGAGACCACCTTCTCGGCCCCACCCTCCTCAAACATTGGGGCAGCTCCTGGATTCTCTTCCATTTCTGGGGCACACACTCAACCCCTTCAGAACAGTGGGGTGGCAGCCAGGCTGTCCCCAATTCCCTGGGAATGTGCTCCACCCTCTTTGGGACCTGGGGTGGCAAAGCATTTCCTGAGCATCGAGGTGGAAAGCCCGCCCTCGACCTCCAGGGCAAACTCACCCTTTCCATGCATGTGGGTCACTCTGCTCTCCCAGCCCAAGACCTCTTGACTCCAGACCTCAACCTCCATGGCTCTGTCTTTGAAGAAATTTTTCCTTCTGTTTGTTCCTTGTCTGTCTCCTCCAGTCCAGACTGGCAACGGCTCTGTCTGTAAAGATCTCGCAAAAATTCTGTTGGCTTTGCATGAAGCATGCAGGGGTCAAAGCCATCAGACAATAGGACTTTCCACAAATTCTTTCTGGATAATTCCATCTCCAATCTTGCCTTGTACTGAAATTGCAGCTGGGTACCATGTTTGGTTACATCCTCATGTTGGGCTGTAGCTTCTGGGATTCCACCCCCTGGAAGCCTGTAATTTTCCAAGCCATCAGCTTCTGGTTTCTTTGAATCCAAGAGTTCAGTTATAAGTTTCTCTCTCTCCACTCACATATTACTGTAAAATGCAAGGCGAAGCCAGGGTACATCCTCCACATGTAGTCTGGAGATCTCCTCAGCTAAGTATTCCAGGTTGTCACTTTCAAATTCTTCCTTCCATCTGACACCAGGACTCAATTTTGCCAAATTCTCTGCCACTTTAAAACGAGGATCACCTTTCTTCCAGTTCACAACAACAGATTCATCATTTCTGTTCAAGGCCTCGTCAGAAGTATCTTTAGGGTCCATATTTCCACAAACAGTCTCTTTAAAGCAGTTTAGGCCTTTTCTATCAAGCTCCTCACAATTCCAGAATCTTCCCCTTATCCATTTAAAAGCCATTCCAACATGTTTGGTATTTGCAGACTCAGCAGCAAAAGCACCCCACTCCTGGTACCAAAATCTGTTCTAGTTTGCTAATGCTGTGGAATGCAAAACACCAGAAATGGATTGGCTTTTATAAAAAGGGGGTTTATTTGGCTACACAGTTACAGTCTTAAGGCCATAAAGTGTCCAAGGTAACACATCAGCAATCGGGTACCTTCACTGGAGGATGGCCGATGGCGTCTGGAAAACCTCTGTTAGCTGGGAAGGCACGTGGCTGGTGTCTGCTCCAAAGTTCTGGTTTCAAAATGGCTTTCTCCCAGGACGTTATTCTTGTTACGGTGCCCACGAGTTAAGGTACGAGACGGCCAAACAGAATTTAAAGAGCCTTTATTAGCCGGCCGGTGGCTGCCACCTGTCACTCCACGCAGGGAGTTCAGTCAGCAGCAAAGACCGGAGAGTGCTTGAGACTTACATAGGCAGAAACCACATCCTGAAAATGCAAGCAGGCTACTTTGACAAAAGCAGAGTTGGCGGTTAATTAATGGGTGCTTAAGATCTTTAGCAAGTTTGAGAAGTTTTCTCAAGGCCGGTGCAATGATTGATGATTAATTATTGAAACGGTTACGCTTGGCTAATGCGTTACATCCACAAGTCTCACTCCCTAAAAAGGCACAGTTTCACTCCCTTCCTCTCAGGACTTAATGTTTACTTTGCAATCATTACCAGTTGAGGGGGAAGGGGACTTTCTTCTTACAGATTTAGGGGAGGGAGCTCACTTTAGGGCCCCACTTCATTCCCCACTGGTTTTCAGGGAGAATCAAATCATTGTTTCTTGAGTGTTGATGTTAAGGTAGTTAACCATGGAGATTGAGAAAATATACTTTGAAATTAATTTGCCTCCTTTTTCTTTGTTAAGGCTAGACAAAGTCCTTCTTGCTTTTTTGCTAAAGAGCTTACGGACTTCTTTAATTTAGTATTGCCTTCTTCTTAAGGCTTTTAGATTTTGGTTAATTTGGGTACTAAGGATTTTAAAGTTTTGGTTCCCTGTGACGAGTGCTGCGGTTTTTACTGCGGCTGCCCCGGTTACCCCAAGCCCAAGAAGTACCGGCACTAGCACTGGTTCTTCTCGCTTGACTCGTTGGAGGCTAGTTAGCCCGAAGTGCTTTCTATTTCCCTCTCCAGAGAAGTACAGAGGTACAGGAATTAGCGTAAGGAGAAGTAGATGGGGGAATTGAGGGGACTGGAAACATGTTTCTTGCCCTTGAAAGTTACTTAAAGTTCTGATACATATAGGCGCAATTTTTACGTTTTTTTTTCCCCCAACCACTGGGAATTTTTTCAAAACTGCTGTGGTTTAAAAGTAACAGGGTTATAGCTTTTAATTGCACAGTTTTTAGTAGGAGCTTCTGGCCTTTTATTTTTTGCGTCCCTTAACAGACAGTTTACATTTTTTTATGGGGCTATAGTTTTACAGCCCTAACTGTAACAGAAATAATTATTTTTTTTCCCCACATGCTGCTGAGGTACTTTTTAGTGGACAGATATAGTGCTGACTGTCCCATAGTTCCTGTTCTAAGTTTAGGTTTTTACAGCCAAAGCCTCACAATCCCGCACGTCCCCCACCTAGGTACTTATTGACCGCTTTCGGTAAGTTCCAGTTTATCCCAAAGAATCAGTCGTAGGGGTCCCTGTTCTCGTGGCGTCAGGTTTCGGGTGGTGGGCACGGATGGTGCAGTGGTTGTTTCTGGAGTTATAGTGCAAGGCCTGTAAGGACTTGAGAAGTTCGGAGTTAGTTAAAAGGGCAAGCTATTCCTCCCCTATTTTGGGGAGAAGTGGGGGTGGCCTGCTGAACATGGCTTTATATGGGGTAATACCTTTTACATAAGGAGTGCATTTAGCTTTGAGCAAGGCAAATGGAAGGAGACTTACCTGGTTCTCGCCAGTCTCTAGTTTAAGTTTGGTGAAGGTTTTTAAGTGTTCGATTTATTCTTTCTACCTGCCCTGAGCTTTGCGGTTTGTAAATGCAGTGTAACTTCTATTCAATTCCTAATGCTCTTGCCAAATTTTGAGTAATCTGGGCTATAAAAGCCAGACCATTGTCAGACCCCATTGCTATCGGTGGGCCAAACCGAGGGATAATTTTGGCTAATACTTTCTTAGCTACTACCTGAGCTGACTCTGACCGAGTTGGGTAGGCTTTAACCCATCCTGAGAAGGTGTCCACCAGCACAAGTAAGTACTTGTATCCCCCTGGTCCAGGAGGCAGTTTCGTGAAATCTATTTACCATTGCTCTCCTGGGAGTTGACCTCTTAGGCGGTGACCGGGGGCAGCAGGGGTACTTACATGACTTGAGTTGACTTGAGCACAGATGTGACATTTTCTGCTTACTTCTTTTGCTACCTGAAAAAGCTTAGGTACGTAAAAGTCAGTTTTTAGCAGTTTAGCTAATTTTGTTCTTTCCGAGTGTGTACTTTGATGCATTTGGAAAATTAAGTTTCTTCCTAGTGCTTCTGGTAGGAGGATTTTGGAGTAGCCGAATATTAGAGTTTGAATAAGTTGGGGTAGTTTTTAGTACCCAGGGCGGTAGGAGGGGCAAAGCTTGAAGAGGCCCCACTGGTTTTAGGGCTGCTTTTTTGGCCGTCTGGTTGGCAAAAGCATTTTTCTTTGCTTCAGGTGTTTTTTTTTTTTCTGGAGGTTAGGAGACCACGTTCCTGGTAGATGGTTCCATGCACGTGTGTGGTGGCAAACGCATACCGGCTGTCTGTGTAGACAGCTAGGCCAGCCTGCCGCAACCGGATTGAGGCGCTTTGAAAGACAGGCTATGACCCGTTTTCATGGCCCCAAGTGCTGTGTTAACACACCTTTTGCTGCTCTTTGTGCCTCGGCTACATGCAGCTGGAACGGCTTTTTGAGATTTGGGAGTGCTAAGGCTGGGGCCTGAGTGAGTGCCTTTTTTAGAGTCTGAAAGGCTCCCTCCTCCTTACAGAATACGCATTGGTTTTGGCCTAGAGGGGGCCCTCTTCATCCTCGTTTCCCACTGGACAGTCTATTACCCCCTCCCGACTTTTCTTTGAATTTTTGGTTCCTTCCTTGGCTTTTATTCTGCGCCTGGTCTTCACTTATGGCAAGTAGGACCTTTGCCATTTTTGTTTAAGTTTTTGGAACTTTTCTTATTATTGAAGACTCATTGAGCAACCCCCACCAACTCGCTTAGTACTTTTCCTTTAAAGCCTTTTAACTTTTGTAACTTTTTCCTTATATCTGGGGCTGACTGGGTGACAAAAGCAATATTAATTGTTCGCCTGTTTTCTGGCGCCTCCAGATCTATAGGGGTATATAATCGGTAAGCCTCCTGGAGGTGCTCTAGAAAAGCTGCAGGGGACTCAGTGGCCCCCTGAGTCACCTCAGTTACCTTGGACATATTTGTAGGCCTCCACGCTGCTGCTCGGAGAGCCCCCATTAGAGTCTGGCAGTACTGTTCGAAAGCCTCCTTACCTTGATTAGTGTTAGGGTTCCACCGGGGTTGGGTGAAGGGAAAAACAGCCTCGAGGTGGTCTGCCTCCATGGTTGGCAGACCGTCTGGCCCCACGACTAGTTTCTGTCCTTGGGCACAGATTTTCTCTCTTTTCTGACGTGAAAAGGGTTTGCAGAAGTTGTTGACAGTTGTTCCATGTGGGCTGATGGGTGAAGAAAATGGACTCTAACAAAAAGATTAGTCCTTGGGGGTTTTAACCCTCTTGTATCCCCAGCACCTAAAACAGTAGGTGCTCAATAAATATAAATTGAAGCAATTAATATAAAGTATACTGTCTGGGTTTTTGCCCAGAATAAATACCAAAAGTTTTAGCTGGAGCAGGGTTGGATGGAGAGACCAGAAACTAAATTCTGGGTCCCTCCTTGAGGAGGGGGTTAGCAGCAGGGACCCCTGCCCAGCCCGGTGAGGTAGAGCAGCCGGGCCCCAGCATTAGGGGCCTGAACGAATAAAGGACTGAGTCTCTCCCTGAGGGGCATGGCGCCTCAGGCCTGGCTTCAGGTGGGCCGCGGTGCCGGGAGTTCGGAGAGGGGCACATGTAAAATACAGTAAGAACACTGGGTCAGAGTCTCATTTAATGAACCTCTGTGATAATTCTTCACTGGAAGGAGAGTACTCCTTTCACACAAAGTCAAAGAATGGGGATCTGATTCAAATAGAATTTTGTTGGATTACTCATTCCAGCATATTTAAATTTGAATGCAGCTTGCTAGGTTCACCATCAGCAACATTGCACAATTACTTTATGTCATTTAAGAACCATGGAAATGAATGTTTAAAGGCCTTACCTGGCTCTCAATAATTTTATAGAATAGTTAAATAAATACTGCCTATGTATATTTAAATCATCCCATCACAAGATGAGGGGTGGGGTGGGGAAAGGCATTTAGAAATCTCTTGACTTAAACTTTAAAACAAAACTAAATATTTGCTAAGGGCATGATCCTATTATTAATCCACAATTTAGCCATCAGCAAAAATCCAGTAAGTGGAGCAATTTATGGATTTTTAAACATGACATAAAAACATGACTGCATACTTAGTATTTATTGCACATCTCACTTTCTTGATAGGGTTTAAAAAATTCCAAGTTGATGGATTTCATAAAGTAGATGGCAACTTAACATTTTACTGTATTTTACATTTACTTTGCTACACAAAAGCCTTTAAACAGGCCACAAAACACTGCAACAACACATTTACTTCTTAATAAAACAAACCTTTTTAATAACATTGAAGTAAAATGGTTTCATTTTTGCATTAAATGACATACCATGAACTTCTGCAATATAAAACCACTTTTAAAATGAGTATTAAAAGATATTTACAAACTCCAGAGTGGGAACAAGGGGTCCTCCTGAACTTAGGGCAGGGGGGGAAACTGAACTATTCCTGGAAAGGGCCCCGCGCTAGGGGCAGAGGGTCCTACGGAATAAGGTGGGGGCCATGATAAGGGGGGACTATCCTGTGGGGGGTTGAGGACTGGGGGCCTTTTGGGTGGCCCTTTAGAACGAGTACATCTTGCTTTTTGGACAGTTTAGGTGTTGAACAATTTTAGTCCCAGGGAGCCAAGTGGCAGCCCGCGCATCCCTGCCCTCGGGTGGCCTGCCTCGCCCCCTGCCCAGGGAAGTGGCTTCTGGCCCCCAGCAGGGTTCCCTGAGGACATGCAGCACTCGTACCACCATGGTGCCTCAGACATAGACAGGTGGGCTCCAGAGGGACAGCTGCCACCTGGCAGGTCAGCTCTAGCACAGCTCAGTCACAGGGACGAGCGTGAGGCTTACCGCACCCCATGGGGAGCCTCTGCCCCCACCCCCACCTCCTGGCTGAATGCAGAGAAGCCACTTGTCTTCACTAACCTCCCCTCCCCAGCCTGGGCCTTTCCATGTGGCTGTTTCTGATGCTCAAATACGCTGTTCAGTGGGGCTCTGGCCAACACTCCCCAACAGTGGTCTGCTGTTTGTGGAAAGTACAAAAGGATCCTCCAAGGTCAGAGACTGCAAGTCAAAAAGCAAGTGGTGTCACTAAGAAAAGATGAGCCACTTTTTAAGCACCAGGTGAGCAGTCAGCACCACCTCCCAGGGGGCTGGCATGTCTCCAGGATCTGGGAACACATTGGCTCCTGGACACCCCTGGATGTACAAGCAGACAGATGTCCTGCACTCCCGTAAATGACTCTTTGAACCTGAAAGGTAATTAGCAAATTTAGAGTGTCCTTGGGGGGCCAATTAGAATTTGGAAAGGTTGGCCATTTGAATTTGCAAAGGGCCCGAAGAGTTCCTGGGATGACCGTAGCCCCCGACCCTGCAGCTCATCGGCGGAAGTCCTGAAAATTTTTCAAGAAACTCTGCAACAGAGAGCAAGCGGAAGCAGATGGAGACTGACCCATTGCGGGACTGACGGTTGACAAAACAGAAACAGAACAGAACAAAGACACTAACAACAAAACACAAAACAGAGACTAACCAGAACCTGAACCTGAGGCCACCGGCCACTGTCGTGGTCTGAGGCTGGGTCTTGGAGTTATGGCTGCATCCAGCCCTCCTAAAGACCCTAAAGGGGTACCCCACCAGACCAGATTAGAGATCTCTTACCGTTGTGGGCCCACGTCCAGACGGCTCCAGAGGCGGATTTTTGAATTTCGAGGCTTGACCACCTGGTTCTCCGCCGGGGCTGAGGAACGTCTCTCAGCGCGCGCCCCATGGGGGAGGGCCGGTAGTCAGACCTTTGTCTCGACCGATGAGCCTCAGCAAATGCCAAGGAGATCTCGCTGGGGCCTCCAAATGTTACGGTGCCCGCGAGTTAAAGTACGAGACAGCCAAACAGAATTTAAAGAGCCTTTTATTTAGCCGCCAGCAACTGCCGTCTCTTACTCCGCACAGGGAGTTCAGCAGGCAGCCCCCACCTGTGTGCGCTGGTGCCTTATACTGACAGAAACCGTATCCTAGAAATGCAAGAAAGCAAGCTATTCTAACAGAAGCAGAGTTGGCAGATAGCTCTTGATCACAAAAACAATTTCACAAAGAGTTTCACTTGGGACTGGAGCAGCTATTGATTATTAAAGGGTTACAAAAAGTTTCCCTTGGACCTGGAGCAGTTATTGTTAAAAGGGTTACACTTGGCTGATGCATGCAACCACAGCTTTGCCTCCCCTAAACAGTAAAGTTTGCTTCCTGTAACTGGTACAGGCCCAGTCTCACTCCCCCTTCCTCATGGCCTAATGTCATTTACACAACACTGTTGCTTTGCAGATGTTTTGGGATTAAGGGAAAGGGACCCCACTTCATGGTCCAGGAAACACAACTTGACAAACAAGATTGAAATCATAAAAAGTGTATTCTCAGACAGTGATGGAATTAAACTAGAAACAAAAAACAAAACAATAGCTGGAAAATCCCCAAATATTTGAGTTTTAAATGGTATATTTATAAATTCAACATGGGTCAAAGAATTCTCAAGAGAAATTTGGAAATATTGTGAACTAAATGATTATAAAGGTAAAACTCATCAAAATTTGTGATGCAGTATAAGCAGTGCTTAGTGAGAAGTTTATAGCACTGAATACATGTATTAGAAAAGAAGAAGTATCTAGAAACAAAAATCTAAGCTTCCTGTTAGGACACTAGAGGAAGAAGAGCAGGTTAAGCCTAAAGCAAGCTGAGGAAAAGAAATATTAAAAATTATGTCAGATGTCAGTGGAATTGAAAACAGGAAATCAGTAGAGAAAAAACAATGAAAGAAAAAGCTGGCTCTTTGAAAAGTTCACTAAATTGATAAACTTCTAGCTTGGCTAACTGTATTAGTTAGGGTTCCCTAGGGAAACAGAAGCAACAAGAGATATCTGTAAATACAAGATTTTATAAAAGTACCTCATGCAACTGTGGGGATGCATGAGTCCAAATTCCATAGGCAGGCAGCAGACTGGCCACTGATGAAGGTCTTCGATGAACTCCCCAGGAGATGCTGGCCAGCAGAAAAAGAAGTCAAGGTTCTCTCTTTTTCTCCCTTAGAAGTCTTCAACTGATTGGATTAACTCCAGATGATTGAATTCTCTCATTGCAGAAGACACACCCTTCATTGATGAAATCAGGAAAAGCGTTTGACAAAATCCAACACCCATTCTTGATGCATCTCAGCAACCTAGGAATAGAGAACTTCTTCAATTGGATAAAGGACATCTCCAGAAACCTGGAGCTAATTTCATGCCTCATGATGCTTTTCCCTTAAGGTGGAGAATGAACAAGGATGTCCCCTCTGACTACCCCTATTCAACGCTGTACTGAAATTCTTAGCTACCACAATGAGACACAAAAAAAAAAAAAAAAAAAAGAAAAAAGAAAGAAAGAAAGAGAGAGAAAGAAAGGTACAGATATTGGGAAGCAGGAAGTGAAACCGTCTTAAAGTCAAGGTGACTTTTCTATGTAGAAATACAACTAATTGATTTTTAAAAACCTCTTAGAAATAATTAGCTTTTATAGCAAGGTTGATATGCAAAATTCAATTGCTATCCTAAAAACCTACAATAATCAATTGATATTTCAGATTTATGCCATTTGCAATAGCACACCCAAAATAGAAATACTTAAAGATAAATCAAGCAAAATCTGTATAGGATCTATACAGGGAAAGCTACAAAACTCTGATGAGAGCAATCAAAGAAATTCTAAATAAAATGGAGAAACAATTGAATGGATTGGGAGATTGAATATCATAAAGATGAAAACTCTTCCCAACCTGGGCAATAGATTAAATGTCATCCCAATTGTATTAGTTAGGGTTCTCTAGGGAAAGAGACCCAACAAGAGATATCTGTAAATATAAGATTTTGTAAGTGTCTCATGCAACTGTGGGGATGCATGAGTCCAAATTCCATAGGGCAGGCAGCAAACTGGCAACTCCGATGAAGGTGATCCATGAACTCCCAAGGAAACACTGGCTAGTCAGAGAAGAAGTGAAGGTTCTCTCTTTCTCCCTTAAAAGTGATCAACTGATTGGATTAAATCCAGCTGATTGCATTCTCTCATTGTGGAAGACAAACCCTTCCTTCATTGATGTCATCAGTCACCAATGCAGTCAATTGACTGATGATTTAATGAACCAGCTTTCTGGCTTATTAACCAGACACAAATGTACCTGCAGTAATGGTTAGGCCAGTGCTTGCTTGACCAGACACCTGGACACCATCACCTGGCCAAGCAGACACATGAACCCAACCATCACAGTCCACTCTTGTCAACTTAGCAGCTATACACATCATCCTAAAACATACTTAATTTCTAAATAGAACACAATGATAGACACGTGTTTCACTTAACAGGACTCACCTGTCCTGCACACAACTGGAAACGCATGAAATCTCTCCAGGATAGGCTGCAAGTCCTTGGGTAACATTCACTCTTAAACTCGATATCCTGTAACTTAAATAGTATGAAATGAACAATACAAATTGTATCATACGATAAGGGGATAAGATAGAGAATAAAACAAAGATATTTGCTTTATTATATTCATAACAAAACAAGGAGGAAATATTCATGCAATCACAGTTCTCATTTCTGTAATTGGTCACGTGGCCATTGTTCCTACTTATCACTACCTTCTTCCACTACCCAGTCCATGTTCCCTTTACCCTCAGCAAGTGCTTCAGCTGGCCGTGGTTCTTTGATTGATGGGGTGACCCAAACTTTCAATACTGAAGTTTCTGGGCCATTGGTAGCCCTGATTGAATTGAGTTGTTACAGTTTTCCATTGACTTTAACGGTACTTTAATGGTAGTACTAAGAGACGCTCTAGGGGATCTCCTGTATTCCAGGAAAACTCTTCTTTACTTCCAATGTGTAGCTGCAGTGCTATTTCCCCTTGATAGTCAGGATCAATCACCCCAGCCAGTACAGTAATCCCCTTCCTTGCCTGTTGATTCAGAGGCATGAGGAGCCCAAAGTGGCCAGGTGGCAGTCTCAACTTCCAGTTCAATGGGATTATTGTTGTGTTTCCTGGTGGAAGCACTCCTCCTTTTGGAACCAAGACCTGTAGACCAGCAGAGCTTAAGCTTGCAAGGACAGGAAGCCAAAATTTTGCACTCCTGTTTCCACCCCTTGATTCCTGGACCCGTGAATCCTGGCTGTGGGAGAAACAGCACATTAGAGTGGACGCTGATTCAGTGCACACACAGTCTCCTGGAGAACACTGCCCCAGCCCTGCAAGGTATTGCCACCTAGTTGGCACTGTAATTGAGTCTGCTGAAGGGCATTCCACCATTCTGTCAACCAGCTGCCTCTGGATGATGGGGAACATGGTGAGACGAGAGAATTCCATGAGCATGTGCCCATCCCCTCACTTCATTTGCTGTGAAGTGGGTTCCTTGGTCAGAAGCAATGCTGTGTGGAATACCATGATGGTGGATGAGGCATTCTGTAAGTCCACGGATGGTAGTTTTGGAAGAAGCATTGTGGGCAGGGAAGGCAAACCCATATCCAGAGTATATGTCTATTCCAATGCGAATGAATCACTGCCCCTTCCATGATGCAATTGGTCCAATGTAATCAACCTGCCACCAGGGAAATGGTGCCATATCGGGGACTGAGTGTGGGTCTCTGCTGCTGGCAGACTGGGCACTCATCAGAGTCTCCAAGGCCAGGTCAGCCTTGGAGAGAGGAAGTCCATGTTGCTGAGCCCATGCATAACCTCCATCCCTACCACCATGACCACTTTGTTCATAAGCCCATTGGGCAATGACAGGAGTGGCTGGGGAAAGAAGCTGACTGGTATCCACCAAGCGGGCTATCTTATCTACTTAATTATTAAAATCCTCCTCTGCCAAAGTCACCCTCTGGTGAGCATTCACAAATATCTTCATGTTTTTTGCCCACTCAGAAAGGTCTATCCACATACCTCTTCCCCAGACTTCTTTGTCACCAGTTTTCCAATCATGTTCCTTCCAAGTCCCTGACCATCCAGCCAAACCATTAGCAACAGCCCAGGAATCAGTATACAGACGCACTTCTGGCCAGTTCTCTTTCCAAGCAAAGTGAACAACCAGGTGCACTGCTCGAAGTTCTGCCCACTGGGAGGATTTCCCCTCACCACTGTCCTTCAGGGACATCTCAGAAAGGGGCTGCAGTGCTGCAGCTGTCCACTTTCAGGTGGCGCCTGCATATCATGCAGAACCATCTGTAAACCAGGCCCGAGTTTTCTCTTCCTCGGTCAACTGACTGTAAGGAACTCCCCAAGATGCCACAGCTGTGGGCTGGGAAAGAGAAGGTAAGATGGAAGGAGTGGGGGCCATGGGCATTTGGGCCACTTCCTCATGTAACTTACTTGTGCCTTCAGGACAACTCGAGTTCTATCTCGTATATACCATTTCCACTTTATGATGGAGTGCTGCTTTGCCAAATTTTATGGCTTGGCGGGTCTGACAACACCAAGCTCATGATAGGTAACTCAAGTCTCATGGTATCTTGGTGGCCCAGGGTTAAGCGTTCTGTCTCTACTAAGGCCCAATAGCAGGCCAAAAGCTGTTTCTCAAAAGGAGAGTAGTTATCTGCAGAAGACGGTAAGGCTTTACTCCAAAATCTTAAGGGCCTGCATTGTGATTTTCTTATAGGAGCCTGCCAAAGGCCCCAAACAGTATCTCTATTTGCCACTGACACTTTCAGCACCATTGAGTCAGCTGGGTTATATGGTCCAAGTGGCAGAGAAGCTTGCACAGCAGCCTGGACCTGTTGCAGAGCCTCATCTTGTTCCAATCCCCACTCAAAACTAGTTTTTCTGGTCACTCGGTAAATGGGCCAGAGTAGCACACCTAAATGAAGAACATGTTGTTTCCAAAATCCAGAGTCCAACTAGGCATTGTGCCTCTTTTTTGGTCATAGGAGGCCCGGATGAAACAGTTTATCCTTCACCTTAGAAGGTGTTCTAGTTTGCTAATGCTGCCAGGATGCAAAACACCAGAGATGGATCAGCTTTTATAAAGGGGATTTATTTGGTTACACAGTTACAGTCTTAAGGGCATAAAGTGCCCAAGATAACACATCAGCAATTGGGTACCTTCACTGGAGGATGGCCAATGGTGTCCAGAAAACCTCTATTAGCTGGGAAGGCAGGTGGCTGGCATCTGCTCCAAAGTTCTGGTTTCAAAATGGCTTTCTCCCAGGACGTTCCTCTCTAGGCTTCAGCTTCTCTCCAAAATGTCACTCTCAGTTGCTCTTGGGGCATTTTTCCTCTTAGCTTCTCTGGAGCATAAGTCTGCTTTCAAAAGCCATCTCCAAAATGTCTCTGTAAACTGCAGTTCCTCTCTCAGCTCCTGTGCATTCTTCAAAGTGTTTCTCTTAGCTGTAGCTCCTCTTCAAAATGTCACTCACAGCTGCACTGAGTTCCCTCTGCCCGTCAGGTCATTTATATGGCTCCACTGATCAAGGTCCACCCTAAATGGGTGGGGCCATGCCTCCATGGAAATATACAATCAGAGTCATCACCAACAGCTGGGTGGGGTGCTTCTCCAAAGAAACACTCGAAGAAATCTATTCAAAACTGATAACATCTGCCCACACAAGATTACATCAAACATAATGGCATTTGGGGGGCACAATATATTCAAACTGGCACAGAAGGGATATCTTGACATGCCCCACACCATTGGACACCTAGAAATTTTACTGAGGTGGAAAGCCCCTGTATTTTTGTTGGATCCCCTGCATCCTTCAAGTCCTTAAGAGTGGCATTAATCTCTGCAATCCCTCCAGGAATCCAGTATTGCTTCTGGTTTACCATTTTGCTAGGCAGGGGCAGTTCTAATAGCTTCTGCTTGGCCTTTCCCACCATAATATTCCTCACTCCACAAGTCAGGGAACCAATGTGAGGATTCTGCCAGTTGCTGAGTATGTCTATTCCAAATATGAATTCCAGCACTGGGGAAATAACCACAGAATGGGTCCAGGGACACACTGGACCCACTGTGAGAAGGACCTGAGCTAAAATTCCACCGATCACCTGACCTCTATAAGCCCCAACTCTGACTGGTGGATCAGAGTGATGCTTTGGGTCTCCTGGAATTAATGTCACTTCTGAGCCAGTGTGCAATAATCCCCAAAATATCTTATCAATTTCTTTTCCCCCATGCACAGTTACCTGGTACAAGGCTGTAGGTCCCCCTGGGGAAGGCTGGGAGGAAGATTAACAGTATAAATTTTTAGCACTGTAACAGGGTCCTTCCCCAAGGGTACCCGGGCTTCCCCTCATTCAAGGGGCTCTGGATCTGTAAACTGTTTCAAGTCTGGGAATTGATTAAGAGGACATGACTCTCTGTTTTTATAATTCACTTGACCTAGAATTCTGCTTATACAGATCAAACAACAATTTAGTAGACTGCCCATATATTTTACTACTAGGTACTCCATGATCTACTAGCCAGTGCCATAAGTCTCTGGAAGCCAGATTATTTTGACTGCTGCTTTCAGCCTTGTTTCCATTATGGTAGCCACTCCCACCTTGTCTTTGACCATTAACTGCAGCCACTTGGCTTCTGCCGACTCAGGATCTGATTATCCCCATTGTGTTTAAGGATTCCAGCTCAGTGACAGCAGTTCTCATGGTAATATCTGACCTACAGAAAAGGGCAACTACAGAGCTCTTCAGGGATGATAGAGCCAGTGTCACAAATTTATTCCTCACAGTCCTGGTAAAATGTGTGTCCTCTGGACATTCCAGGGGTGTGAGAGCAAGTCTTCCATGATAAATCCACTCTAACATTCCAATCTCTCTAAGCCTTTGAATCCCCTCCTCTACATCATACCAGGGCAGTTCTGGCATTTCAGCCTCAGGTAATGTTGGTCACCTTTTGAGCCACGTTTCAGCCAACCACCCAAACTGTTAAAGCCCTTTCTAACCCTTTGAGCTACAACACTGAATGCAGAATCTCTGCTTTGTGGGCCAATATCAATAAATTCAGCCTGATCCAACATTATATTCCTTCCACCATTATCCCACACCCTTAATATCCATTCCCACACATATTCCCCTGATTTCTGTCTATATACATTGGAAAATTCATGTAGTTCTTTTGGAGTATCACGTACTTCCTCATGGGTCACACTTTGTACCTCACCCTTTGGTGCCTGTTGGAATTTTAGTCTAGTTATAGGTCTTGAAGCAAAGACTGGTGGTGGGGGTGGGTCATGTAAAGAATTAGAAGTATGCCTCAAGCCATTTACCTCAGGACATTCTGTTGCAATTTCATCTTGTGAAACTGGATTAATCTCTCCAGACAGAAGAGTGAGGGCTGCTTCTTCAGGGGAGGTGCTCACAGGTTTAGCGGGCACTGAAGAGTTAATCTCTTTAGGTGGAGGTTGGATGGCAGGTTCCTCATGGCAGACTGGAGGTGGGGAAGCTGTTTCCTCAAATCAGGCTGAAGATTGGGTAGCTGTCTCCTCTCGGCAGACTGGAGGGGGTGGGGCTGTTTCCTCAGGACAGCCCACTACAGGTATATCTAACAAAGACTCAGCAGAATCCAGGGTTCCACTGTCCTCACTGCCATTATTATCAATCCATATGCCCCCATCCCAAGTTTCAGGATCCCATTCTTTTCAGTCAATGCCTTTACTTTCACAGCAGACACCCTGAGAGGTTGAGATTTTGGTTTACGTTGTAAATCTGCTACTTGCACAATGAGACTCTGGGTCTGTTTTTGAGAAATCTCAAGTCCTCAGCCATAGGAAATAAGATTTTCTTTCAGGGCACACATAGAAACCTTTACATCTGCCATACAGATCTTAAGTTTCATATTTGAAGCCTTTAGCTCATCCCTTTCCCTTACAACTTTATCCAGCATACCTAAGAGCAATCAACCAACATCATTTTTCTTCTTAACTCTGCAAAACTCTGTTAAGTTGTCAAAAACACTGTCACCTAGAGCCTTGCTTCATACAAGAGTATGATTAGGAGAATCAAATGGTGATATTTTGCATATCCCCATTGCCAACTCATGCCATGGACTGTCAGTGCCATCTTGACTATTGGAAATGGAGTCATTAGTGCCTTTGAATCTAATCAGAGTAGAAAACATATTGTAAAAGCCTGTTTTAAGATTCTATTTCTCAAGAACCACTCCTGGTACCAAGTTGTATTACTTCAGGTTCTCTAGGGAAACAGAATCAATGAGAGAGATCTATGAATATAAGATTTATAAAAGTGTCTCACACAACTGTGGGGAGGCATGAGTCCAAATTCCATAGGGCAGGCAGCAAACTGGCAATTCCAATGAAGGTGGTCAATGAACTCCCCAGGAGATGCTGGTTAGCCAAAAAAGAAGTGAAGGTCTTCTCTTCTCCCTTAAAAGTCTTCAACTGATTGGATTAAATCCAGCTGATTGAATTCTCTCATTGTGGAAGACATGCCCTTCATTGATGTACTCAATCACAGGTGCAGTCCATTGACTCATGATTTAATAAACTAGCCTGCTGGTTTATTAACCAGCCACAAATGTCCTTGTAGTAATGGTTAGGCCAGTGCTTGCTTGACCAGACACCTGGACAACATCACCTGGCCAGGTTGATACATGAACCTAATCATCAAACCAATCAAAGTTCCAGCAAGCTAATTCGCAGATATTGACAAGCAGATTCTAAAGTCCACATGGAAAGCCAAAGACCTCACATAGCAAACGCAATCCTGAAGGAGTTGGAGAACTCACACCATCTGACTTCAAAACTTACTCAGAGGCACAGGAGTGCTGACGATGTGGTATTGGCCAAAGAACAGACACGCAAGTCAATGGGACAGAAGAGAGCCCAGAAGTAAAGCCACAGATGCAGCCACCTGACCTTCAACACAGGAGTGCAGGCAGCTCAGCGGAGGAGCAGGGTGTTTTCCACAAGAGGTCCCGGGACAATTGGAATTCCACAAGCAGAAAAAGAATCTAGTCAGACCTTACAGCTTTCACAAATATTGAGTCAAACTGGATTGTGGACCTAACTGTAAAACACAACCTAAAAACTTCTAGAAGAAAACAGAGAGAAATGTAGGGGCCCCTGGGTTTGGCGATGCTTTCCAAAACACGTGCATGAAAGAAAAACATGGTAAACTGGGCTTTATTAAAATTTAAAACTTCTGCTCTGCAAAAGACACTGTTATGAGAACAAAAATGCAAGCCACAGACTGGCAGAAAATGTTTGTAAAATACATTATCTGACAAAGGACTTGCATCCAAAACACACAAAGTAACTTGCACACCAGCAATAAGAAAACAAAGAACCAACTAGAAAATGTGTAAAAGGTCTGGGACCCTCACCCAAGACGAGACCCAGAGGGCAATGACGCAGACGAAAGGATACCCAGCACCATCGGTCCCCAGGAACTGCGCAGGCCCCCGGGATCTCTCAGCCTCACAGCCTGGGTGAAATAGGAGTAACCGACAGGCTGAGGGCTGGTGAGGACAGGAAGCCACAGGGACCCCATCCTCGGCCGGTGGAAGCAAAACGGAGCAGCCCCTGGGGAAGCCAGTCTATGGTTCCTTCCCAGCCAGTCCCGGTTTGCACAGGATCCAGGAATCCCCAGCCTGGTGTTTACCCAGCTGATGGGAAACCCACCAGGGCGGGTGTGGAGGGGCCGGGCTGGGGGTGAGAGGGCCTTAAAGAGTTCTTCATGTATTCGAATATACAGGGTTAAAGGCTGCAAATATTTTTCCCAGCTCTTCTTTTGTCTCTGACTTTGTTTATGATGTTTTTGTCTCCTAAACAGGTTTCATTTTTACAATGCCCTAGTAAATTCTATTACTTCTTTCATTACCTCTTCTGGAGTTTGGGTCACGATTGGAAAGGTCTTCACTGCTGCCAGAACTAGAAGTAACGGCCCCCATGTTTTCAAGGATCTGCATTTAGGTCTCTGACCCGTTTTGAGATTTCCTCTGGGAGTTTCTTCTGGTGTGAGGTATAGATCCAATTTCATCTTTTCCCAAGTGGCCGACAAATTGTCTCAATGCCACTTAAAAAAAGTGCAGTCCCATCCCATTGTTCTCCTGTGGAGTGTCTTCTCAGTTAAGCTTTCCTGTTTATTTTTCATGTTAATTTTAGAATCTAAATGTCTCGTAACTCTGACTATTGATTAGGATCCTGTAAAGTTTATAGTTTAACTCAGGAGACGACATCCTTACGATGTTGAAGCAAACATCCCAAGGGTGAGGAACCTCTTTCCCCTTTTTCAAGACTATTTTTGTGACTTTGGGGAATGCTTTAAGGCTTTCATCCTGAAAGCTTTGTACCTCCCTTGCAAAGGTTATTTCAAAAGATTTAATAATTTTGCTGTTATTGTTACTTTTCTGTTTATTGTTTGATGTATGAAGGCCTTTGGGTTTTGCATATTAATTTCTATGATACCATAAAGCTCTCATTTTTTTGTGATGGGTTTTGCACTGATTCTTTTTCTTCCTATTACCGTCATGTCATCTGCCGTATTCCTGTAAACAGATATTGTTTGCCTTTTTCTTTCCAATTGTGTTGCTTCTAATTGTTTTCCCTTGTTGGTTGCCTTAGCTAACACCTCCTTGCCACCTTCAGTAGAAGTGGACTTCGAGGGTATCTTTAATTTCTTTCTGATTTAGCAGGAACAACTGTGCTTTCTCCATTAAATGAGAAGCCGGAGTGTGTGTGTGTGCGTGTGTGTGTGTGCGTGTGTGTGTGCACGGATATTAGTAAGAAACTAACCATTGATTCTTACTTTTTAAACCTTCTTTTAGTAAACAGGGACAGGATTTTGTATTTTATCAGAAGACTTTTCAGTGTCAATGCAAAAAATTGTAAGAATTTTGCCCTAGATCTAATAAGGCAAATTGTAAAAACAATGGCCTGATGTGGAGCCATCGCAGCATTCCCAGTCGCCTCCTTGTCGTGGTACATTACTTTGTAAAACACTGTTGGATTGTAATTGTTAATATTTTATTTACAATTTTTGTATTAGTATTCATAGGAGAGATAAATCTGGAATTTTACATTTTATCTATTTTTTGCTGCATTGTTTTAAGAACCAGCATTTGATTTATAATGTCTTCATTTTCTAATTTATTAATTTCTGCTTTTATCTTTATTATTTTATTCTGCTTTCATTTAGTTCTTATTCTTATTCTTTTCCTACTTTTTAATGACTTTTATTTCATTTCATCTTTTCATTTTTATTGACATAAATATGGAAAGCTATTAATTTTCCTCTGATTAATTCCTTAATTATATCCTGGAATGTGGTGTTTTCATTGTTGATTTGTTTAAAGTCCCAAGTTTTGTTTTGTGATTTTGCTTCGACCAAGTGTGTCTGTGTGTGTGTGTGTTTTCAATTCCCAGGAAGGACATTTTTTAGGAATGTCATTAATTTCCAGTATCTGAATTGTGGTCAGGGATGGCTTTTGTCTTATTTTGAGTTCATGGAGTGTGTGAGGTTTTCTCTGTGACCTGAAGTAAGCTCACACACTGTGACGGGCGTGTCCCCGTGACGGTACTCCGTTACCCGGCTGTGAGGGTGCTGCTCAGCCTTATGTCCCCTCTACTCGAGGGTGTGGGTGGGTCCCGGTGACCTGGCTCAGGCTCCCCGTGGGCCCGTCCTGGGCTGTGGGTGCTGAGTGTGTCCCCGGCTTTGGGTGGCCGGAACCTCCGCGTGTCTCCTGCACTTCTGGCTCCTGCTGGAGGCTCGCGGGTCCCTGGGTGAGCCCGTGTTCACAGCCCTTACGTCTGCAGGTTAAATCGTGGCCTTTGCACTATAGACTCTTCTTCCCACATTTAATACATTTGGACCTGAATTCTACGTTGTTTGACGTCAGGGTCACCCCCATGCTGTTTTTTTTTTTTCCTTTTTTAAATATGTAACAACTTTGTTGAGGTATAATTGACAAAGCAAACAATTCACCCATTTAAAGTGTACAATTCAATGGGGTTTTTTGTTTGTTTGTTGTTGTTTTTCTTCTTTTTTTGTTTTTTTAATCATATTTTTAGTTGTAAAATATATCTACATAGAAGTGATAGCTCTCCAAGTGCCATGTAACAAGTAGTTAGAGAGCAAATTTCAAAGAATTCCATTGGTTACATTTCCACAGTTTCAGTTATTTCCTTACTGTGAAATATGACAGATAAACAAAAATGTGATAATTTTCAAGCTACAATTTAACAAGTAGCTATAGAACAAATTTCAAAGTGTGTTAAGTGTTACAGTTCTAGCATTTCAATTCATTCCTTCTAGCTATTTAATACCCTAGCATCTAAGAAAAAGAAAGTTATATGTAGATACAGTATTCATAATCATTTCTTAAATTCCATCTTGTCTGTTGCTACCCGTTCCTCTAGTTTAATTACTTTTCCAATCTTCAGGTATCTCTGGGCAGTGACCACCCTAACTTGTCCTTGTTGAAAAAGGGTGTCAACTTTATGAGAAAAGGGGACACATCTGGTTGATGTTCCCAAAGAGACTACTGTCTCTACGTTTTGGAAGTTAGCTGGCATATGAGTTCTCTGAAGGATTAAATTTCTGAAAAATAAACTTAGTGAGTGAAACTTTTATAGAGTCTCAGAAAGGGATCTAGGTATTCTTTAAGGTTTTCGGGACTACTGTTGACTTGGGCTCATCATACTGTGGTCATTTGGCATATCTAGCTGAAGCTTGCATAGGAGTAACCTCCAGGACAGCCTCTCGACTCTATTTGAAGTCTCTTAGCCACTGAAACTTTCTTTCCCTGTCTTTCTTTTCCCCCTTTTGGTCAAAAAGGCATTTTCAACCCCTTGATGCCAGGGTCAGGCTCATTTCTGGAATCTCTGTCCTACATTGCCAGGGAGACTCACTTATCTGAGGATCCTGTCCTACATTGGGGGGAGGGTGATGAATTTACCTGTGGAGTTGGGCTTAGAGAAAGTCCACATTTGAGCAACAAAAGAGGGTCTCTGGAGATGATTCCCAGGTATAATTATGGATGGGCTTAGCCTCCCCTTTACAACCATAAGTTTCACCAGAGCAAGCCTCAAGGTCAAGAGCTTGACTTATAAAGTAGGGGTTCTTAAGTTCACATAGCATATGTTATGTCCACAATCATCTATATCTCACATTATCATCACTACGTTGTGCAATCCTCATCTCTCTCCAATTTAAACAATTCTCATGACCCCAAAACATCTCGTAGCTCTTGTCAGCCCTTAATTATTTGTCCCTAGTATTTGTGTAATACTAGTATGCTATTCTTATTAATTATAGTTGCTAGTATGCAATATGTAGATTTTTCCCACATACCCTTCTGTTGTCAACTCTCTGTGCTAGTGTCATACCTTAGAAGTGTATCATGCAAGCATCTATCTATATTTGTGGTGCTGATCTATGGGAAACATGCCTTTAAACAACTCCTTTCGATCCTATTCACCCTCAGTACAGCTCTGATACTTACAATCCAAACAACCATCACTCTTATCCATTACCATAGCTTTGAATTCACCATCATTAACATATCTGAACATATTAGCTTATCATTCCCCTTCACTAAGAAGTGACCTCTTAATAATAAGTCTTGAAGATGTTTCCCTACATTATATCTAGGAGTTTTATGGTACTGTCTCTTATATTGAGGTCTTTGATCCACCTTGAGTTAATTTCTGTGTAGGGTGTGAGGTAGAAGTCCTCTTTCATTCTTTTTATATGGCTATCCAGTTCCCCCAACCCCATTTGTTGAAGAGACCGTTCTGTCTCAGTTCAGTGGATTTGGGGGCCTTATCAAAAATCAGTTGACCTTATATCTGGGGGTCTATTTCCAAACTCTCAATTAGATTCCATTGATCAATATGTCTATCTTTATGCCAATACCATGATGTTTTGACCATTGTAGCTTTATAGTAGGCTTCAAAGTCTGGAAGTATAAGTCCTCCCACTTCATTCTTCCTTTTTAGGATGTTTTTGGCAATGTGAGACCACTTTCTGCGGGACACTGTTATCGAGTTCCGACTTGGCGGGCCTGGGCCAGGGGAACTGATCAGCCCCTAGGAAAGGTAGTGGGGCACGGGTGGTAGCGCCCTCCACGGCCCCCCGGGCCTGAGAAAGTGGAGCCAAATGCAGGCCCCATTTCCTCACCCCAAAGTACAACCATTGGGGAGGGCTTGCCGGAGAAACCCCCCCCCCCCCCCGTGCCTTACCCGCACCCTCCACCCTCTTCGTTACCGGAGCAACTCCCGCCCCTTTTCAATCAACCTCCGCGCCCTCTCAGAACCAATCCAAGCCTTTAACCCCTACAGCTACCCTGCCCTCTAAACCGCCCGATATAAGCTTGTACTCTCCCCTAATAAACTCTCTTGGCTTCTTCACCCTCAAAGAAACGTGTCCCGCCTGTTCCTTCTTGCCGCCCTCCACACCTTGCACGCCACCGCCGGGGACCGGGCCCAGTCCCCTGCCTCGCCCTCGCCTCCGGGAAAGAGCCCCCGCCGCCGGTACCCTCCGAGCAATCCCGAGAGCCTAGGATTTAGCAACCGGCCGCCACCCTCCCCCCCAGAAGAGTCAACAGCGACCGCACTTTCCCTTCCAAATAAATTTGATAACTAACTTTTCCAACTCTGCAAAGTAGGCTGTTGGAATTTTGATTCATTGTAGATCAGTTTGGGTAGAACTGACATCTTAATGATGTTTAGTTTTCCTATTCATGATCACAGAATATTTTTTCCACCCATTTGTGTTCTTTTTTTTTCTTTTAGTAAAATTTTGTAATTTTCTGTGTAGAGGTCTTTTATATCTTTGGTTAAGTTTATTCCTAGGTACTTGATTTTTTTAGTTGCTATGGTGCATGTAATTTTTTTGATTGCCTCTTCAATTAGGGTGTTACTAGTGTATAGGAACATTACTGACTTATGTACATTAATCTTATATCCCACCACTCTGCTGAATTTTTTATTAGCTCAAGTAGCTTTGTGGTCAAATTCTCAGGATTTTTCAACTATAAGATCCTATCATCTGCAAATAATGACAGTTTTACTTGTTCCTTTCCAATTTGGATGCCTTTTATTTCTTTGTCTTGCTGGATTGCCCTGGCTGGCACTTCCAGCACAATGTTGAATAACAGTGGTGACAGCGGGCATCCTTGTCTGGTTCCCAATCTTAGAGGGAAAGCTTTCAGTCTCTCACCATTGAGTACTATGCTGGATGTGGGTTTTTCACATATGCCCTTTATAATATTGAGGAAGCTTCCTTTAATTCCCACCTTTTGAAGTGTTTTTATCAACAAGGGATGTTGAAATTTTGTCAAATGCTTTTTCAGTGTCTATCAAGATGATCATTTGATTTTTCCCTTTTGATTTGTTAATGTGTTGAATTACATTAGTAGATTTTCTTATGTTGAACCATCCTTGCATGCCAGACATGAACCCCACTTGGTCATGGTGTATAATTCTTTTAATATGCCTTTGGATTCAATTTGCAAGTATTTTGTTTACAATTTTTGCATCAATATTCAGTAGGGAATTTTGGCCTATAGTTTCCTTTTTTTGTAGTGTCTTTATCTGGTTTTGTTATCAGGGTGATATTAGCTTCATAAAATGAGACAGGTAGTGTTCCTTTTTCTTCAATTTTTTGAAAGAGTTTGAGCAGGAATGGTGTTGATTCTTTTTGGAAAGTTTGGTAAAATTCCCCTGTGAAGCCATCTGGCCCTGGGCTTTTATTTGTATAGATTTTTGATGATCAATTGGATCTCTTTGCTTGTGATTGGTTTCTTGAGGTCTTCTATTTTTTCTTGGGTCAGTCTAGGTTGTTCATGTATTTCCAGGAAATTGTCCATTTCCTCTAAATTGTCTAGCTTTTTGGCATACAGTTGTTTATAGTCTCCTCTTAAAGTTTTTTTTAATTTATTTATTCAGGATCTGTAGTAATTATCCCCTTCTCATTTCTGTTTCTGTTTATTTGGGTCTTCTCTCTTTTTCACTTTGTCAGTCTAGCTAAGCATCTGTCAATCTTGTTGATCTTTTCATAGAACCAACTTTTGGTTTTATTTGTTTTATTGTTTTTGTTCTCCAGCTCATTTATTTCTGCTTTAATCTTTGTTATTTCTTTTCATCCACTTGCTTAGGGTTAGTTTGCTGATCATTCTCTAACCTCTTCAGTTGTTCAGTTAGGTCTTTAGTTTTAGCTATTTCTTGGTTTTTGTTATATGCATTTAGAGCTACAAATTGCCCTCTCAGCACTGCCTTCACTGCATCCCACAGGTTTTGATATGTTGTGTTCTCATTTTCATTCATCTCTGGGTTTTTTTTTTTTTTTCAATTTTTAATGCAGTTTTATTGAGCTATATTCACACACTATACAAACCACAGGAAACACAATCACTGGCTCACAATATTATCACATAATTGTGCATGCAACTCCATGATCAATATTAGAATATTTTCATTACTCCAGAAAAGAAACAAAAATTAAAAAGAAAACCCAAATCCTCCCATACCCCTTATCCCCCACTATACTGATGTATTGGTAGAGTACATTTGTTACTGTTGATGAAAGAGAATTAAAATATTACTGTTAACTATAGTCCATTGTTTGCAATAGATACATTTTTCCCATTTACCCCCTATTATCAACTCCTTGTAATAGTGTTATACATTTGTTCTAGTTCATGAAAGAATTTTTTTATATCTGTACAGTTAATTATGGAGTTGTCCACTACAAGATTCACAGTGTCATACATTGCCATGTTTTAAATTCCAACTTTTCTTCTGGTGACCTACATGACTCTAAACTTCCCCTTTCCACCACTTTCAACACCATTCAGCACTGTCAATTATTCTCACAATAATGTTCTACCACCACCTCTGTCCATTTTGAAATGTTTAAGTTTTTTTAATGTAATTTAATTTTATTTTATTTTGAAATAAGTTCAAAGTTATAGGAACAGTTACAAAAACAATACAAACCCCACACACAGAACTCCAGCATACCCTGACCACCCTCCCCTGATACCCCACTCCCCAACTTTAACATGCTGTCACACCACTATTTCTTTCCCTCCCTTCCTATCTATCATCCATCATCTATTGCTTTGTCTTCTGAACATATGAGAGCTAGCTGCACACATCCTTGAACAAAGACTATAATTCACATATACAATTCCCATGAACAAGAACATTCTTTTATGCAATCCCATTAAACGCAGCTAAGAAGTACAAGAGATTCAACATTGATACGAAGCTTACATTCTATATTTCCTTTTTTTTCCCTTATGTCTCAACTGTGTCCCTTTGAGCCTCCTCTCCTCCATCCTCAGATCCCATCCGGGATCATCCTTGGCATTCAATTGCCATCTATTTAGACTGTCTTTTTTTTTTTTTCATTTGTGGAAACAAATATACAGCCTAAATCTTCCCATGCCACCCCCTCCCTAGCATTCCATTAGTGGGATTAATCACATTTAGAATGTTGTAATGTTATCACCTTCCCACCATCCATTACTAGAAATTTCCCTTCACCTCAAACAGCAGCCCTACACTCATTTCTTAACTCCGCATTGCCCCTTCCACCATTTCTCATAACCCATACTCTATTTTTCATCTCTATGGTCATATTCTCTGATAATTTCTTTGTGTTTCCTGTGGGGCTTAAAATTAACCTCTTAAATCCATAACACTCTTGTTTTTCTTTGATACCAACTTAACTTCAATAAGGCACATAAACTATGTCCCTATACTCCTCCATTCTCCCACCTTTATATAGTTCTTGTCAAAAATTACATATTTTACATTGAGTTCAAAACCAATGATTTGTCATTAGAGTTTGTGTATTTTATATCATGTAGGAAGTAAATAGTGGAGTTACAAATAAAAAATTATTGACTTCTCTTTGTATTCCATTGTGGTTGGAGAATGTACTTTGAATATATTCAAATTTTTTTTTAATTTATTGAGGCTTATTGTGTGTCCCAGCATATGGTCCATTCTGGAGAAAGATCCATGATCACTAGAGAAAGATGAATGTCCTGGTGATTTGGGATGTAAGGTTCTATATATGTCTGTTAAAATTCTCTGTATCGCTTTCTCCTTTCATTTCTCTGTCAGTAGGGCTCCCTTTAGTATCTGAAGTAGGGCAGGTCTTTTATTGGCAAAGTCTCTCAACATTTGTTTGTCTGTGAAAAATTTAAGCTCTCCCTCAAATTTGAAGGAGAGCTTTGCTGGATAAAGTATTCTTGGTTGGAAATTTTTCTCTCTCAGAATTTTAAATATGTCATGCCACTGCCTTCTCACCTCCATGGTGGCCGCTGAGTAGTCACAACTTAGTCTAATGTTGTTTCTTTTGTATGTAGTGAATTGCTTTTCTCTTGTTGCTTTCAGAACTTGCTCCTTATCTTCAATACTTGAGAGTCTGATCAGAATATGTCTCAGAGTGGGTTTATTTGGATTTATTCTATTTGGAGTTCGTTGAGCATTTATGCTTTGTGTGTTTATATTGTGTAGAAGGTTGGGGAAGTTTTCCCTAATAATTTCTTTGAATACTCTTTCTAGACCTTTACCCTTCTCTTCCCCTTCTGGGACACCAATGAGTCTTAAGTTTGGATGTTTTATTTTATCTATCTTATCCCTGAGATCCATTTCGATTTTTTCAATTTTTTTCTCCATTCTTTCATTTTTTCATTTTCTGTTCTGTGGCCTTCTAGGACACTGAGTCGTTGTTCAACTTCCTCTAATCTTCTATTATGAGTCTCCAGAGTCTTTTTAATTTGGCCAACAGTTTCTTTTATTCCCATACGATCTTCTATTTTTTTATTTAGTCTTGCAATGTCTTCTTTATGCTCTTCTAGGGTCTTCTTTATGTCCCTTATATCCTGTGCCATGGTCTTCTTCATGTGCTTTATATCCTGTGCCATGTTTTCATTCCTCAACTATAGTTCTTTGATTAATTGTGCCAAGTACTGTGTCTCTTCTGATATTTTGATTTGGGTGTTTGGGATTGGGTTCTCCATATCATCTGGTTTTATCATATGCATTAAGATTTTCTGTTGTTTTTGGCCTCTTGGCATTTGCAATGCTTGATAGGGTTCTTTCAAGTTGTAAAAAAAAAATACCAATCTAATTTTTCAGAAATACAAGTTGGTGGCGTACACTTTCTCTAACTAACCAGCAGATGGCATCTGCAAGTCACCTATCCCCTTCAAGTCAGTTCTCCTCAACTTTGTCCTTGTGGTGTGTGGGGAAATGATTCTTGTGGGGTTCAGTTGGTGAACTCAGTTTGGGTGTGTTGTTGGTGCTGTCTGCCCTGAATGTGGGGTGTGTCTCTGGGTGGTTAGGGAGGCAGGGCAGCTTTAATATTCAAACCCCCCAGATGTTCCCAGAGATTCAAGGCTGTTGCAAGAGTCTAAGCCTTCATTTCACTTCTGCCCCAGACTCTCTCTGTTGCTGACCCACACACCACCAGCATTGATGTAGCATCCCTGGGTTTTCTGAGCAGGCCCCCCTTCTCAGCTGTGATCTTCGAGGATCTCTGGTGAGGGAAGACTGTGCTATGTCACTAGTGCGCATCGTCCTTCAAGGGAAGCCCCAGGCCACCAGGCCATGCAGGGGCACTCCCAGCCTGAATGGGGCATCTCAACCCCTCCACCCTCCTCACACAGTTCCTCCTTCCCAGCTCCAGGACAACTGGCATGGCTCTGGGCTGTGGGCACGGCCCCGGGCAGGAGTGTCTCCAGCCCTCTGGGGGGCCAGCTGCTAGCTGCAGGGTTTCTTTCTCTGTCTGGCTCTCCCCTCCGCTCCCCTGGCCCTGAGGGAATCTGCAGCAGGCTATCTTCCATGCCAGACACCGAGAGGCTGGCTCAGCCTGCTTCTGCCGTGTTCCCACTGTCGCAACTGCAGCCGCTCCTGGGTTTTTCCTTTCTTTTTTTTTTTTTAAAGAACCAGTCCATCTCCAAACTCCAACCCCTGGCTTCCCCACACCGCCACATGGCCACGGGTCTTGGGTCTTTCAGCCAGCTTACTCACTCATTTCAGAATGCAGACTCCCAGTTTCACCAAGGGTACGGCCCCTGTGGTTCTAGCAGACCTTGTCCAGACGGTGCATCGCTGAGACCTGTATTCTGGGTCACCTTCTGGTTTTTGTCTAGTATTTTTCACGGAGGTGTTTTTCTTGCCCTGTCTCACCTAGCCACCATCTTAGGTTCTCCCCCGTCTCTGGATATTTACCTATTTCTCCTGCAATTTCTTCTTTGACCCACTGGTTGTTTAGGAGCATGTTGTATAACCTCCATGTATTTGTGAAAGATCTGGTTCTTTGGTGGTTGTTGATTTCTGGTTGCATTCCATTCTGGTCAGAGAATGTGCTTTGAATAATTTCAATCTTTCTACATTTATTAAGACTTGTTTTGTGCCCTAGCACATGATCTATCCAGGAGAACATTCCATGGGCACTAGAGAAGAATGTATATCCTGGTAATTTGGGATGTAATGATCTATATATGTCTGTTAAGTCTAATTCATTTATCATATTTTGTATGTTCTCAGTTTCCTTATTTGTCCTCTGTCTAGTTGTTCTATCTGCAGAAAAGAGTGGTGTGTTGAAGTCTCCCACTATTTTTGTAGATGCATCTATTGCTCCCTTCAGGTTAGCCAATGATTGTCTCATGTGTTTTGGAGCACCTTGATTGGGTGCATAAACATTTATAATTTTTATTTCTTCTTGGTGAATTATCCCTTTTATTAATATATAGTGTCCTTCTTTGTCTCTGATGACATCTTTGCATTTAAAGTCTATTTTGTCCAATATTAACATAGCTTCTTTTTTGATTGTAGTTTGTGTAGAATACTTTTCTCCATCCTTTCACTTTTAGTCTCTTTGTGTGACAGGGTCTGAGATGAGTCTCTTGTAAACAGCATATTGATGGGCCATACTTTTTAATCCATTCTACTTGTATGTATCTTTTAATTGGTGAGTTTAATCCACTGACATTCAAAGTTATTACTGTGACGGGAGTTCTTGAACCAGCCATCTTATCCTTTGGTTTTTAGGTGTTAGATCCATTTTTTTCCTTCTCTCTTTTTTTCCTTTAAGTTACACTTACTAATAACTCTTCATTTCTGTGCCCTTCTCCAGACCTCTCTCTTCTTTCTTTTTTTTTCTCAGCTGGTAGAGCTCTCTTTAGTATTTCTTGCAGGGCAGGTCTCTTGTTAACAAATTCTCTCAGCACTTGTTTGTGAAAATTTTAAGCTCTCCCTAAATTTTGAAGGAAAGTTTTGCTGGATAAAGTATTCTTGGCTGGCAATTTTTCTCCTTCAGAATCTTAAATATGTCATACCACTGCCTTCTTGCCTCCATTATGCCCACCAAATAGTTGGTAATTAGTCTTACATTGTTTCCCTTGTATGTGAAGAATTGCTTCTCTCCTGTCACTTTCAGAATTTCTCCTCTTCAGCATTTGACAATCTAATCTGCATATGTCTCAGAGTAGGTTTATTTGGATTTATTCTATTTGGATTTCATTTGACATCTTTGATTTGCATATTTATGTCATTTAGAAGGTTTGGGAAGTTTTCCCCAACTATGTCTTGAAACATTTTTCCTAACCCTTTGTACTCTTCTTGTCTTCTTCTGGGACACCAACAATTCTATATTTGTTTGCTTCATGTTTTCCATCATTTCTCTGAGATCCATTTAAAATTTTTCAATTTTTTTCACCATTTGTGCATTCAATTACCCTGCCTTCTAGAAAACCTATTCTTTTTTCTGCCTCTTCAAATCAGCTGCTGCATATCTCTAGTATATTTTTTATTTGAGCCACAATGTCTTTTATTTCCATAAGACCCACTATTTTTTAATTTACTCTTTCAAATTCTCCTTTATACTCTTCTAGAGTCTTCTTGATGTCCTTTATGTCTTTAGCCACCTCACTGAAGTTGTTTTGGAGATTTGCTTGTACTTCTTTAATTAATTGCTCCAAATTTTGTGTCTCTCCAGCTTTTTAATTTGATTGGCTTGTCCATATATTCTAGATTCTTCAAGTGTTTTGTGATTTTCTGTTGGCTTCAGAGCATCTGCTTGTGTTGATAAAGTTATTTTGGGAAATGTATTATTGGTGCTTTCATATATAATTTGGTAAAGCTACAGCTTACTGGAGTGCAGTTTCCCTGACCCACCAGCAGATGGCACTCGTGAGGCACAGCCTGCTGGAGTGCAGTTTCCCTAACCTACCAGCAGGTGGCGCTCCTAATGCATGGCTTGCTGGAGTGTACTTTCCCTAGCCTACCAGCAGGTGGTGCTCTCCAGTAGGTCCCCTGGATCTTCTGTGCAGTTGTGGAGTCCAAACGGGGTGGGGATCCAATCAGTGCACACCAATCAGTGTGCTCCCGGGAATCCCTGTCCTGGGGCCACAATGTGGGCCCAGAGCAGGTAGGCAGGGAGGCCACTCAAGGGCACCCACAGGTGGGTCTTAGGCTTTGCCTGTCTGCTCCCTCCCTTCCGTGTGGCTGTGAGTCTCTGCAGTCTGGGAGGTTCTCCCGATCCCCAGTGTGGCCCCCTCCCTTCCCTCCTCATCGTGGCACCCCTGGACCTCCATGGGAGGGGAGCAGACGCTGGCTCCCACCTTCCCTCCCGGGAGCTCCCCGCCTTCTGGCTGTGGAGGGTCACCCCCAGCTGACTGCCCAGACGGATGCACGGAGCGGAGAGCCGCTGCCCATTCCCCTGCCCAGTGGCCATCTCGCTGCTGCTGCCCTGGGGGACGTCCCGGCCAGACAAACTCACCCCGTCCCTCAAGGCACCGTCTCTCACGCGCTTTTGTCGGCGTCCCCTCCACGTACTGTGGGGGACCCTCTGTGACTGGTCACTCCCCGAAACCATGGTCCTGGGCATCCTCCGGGCCCCCTCTAGTCACTCTCATGCAGGAGCAGCCGCTCCGCCTTGGCCACTCCGCCACCCGCCCGGAAGTGCCCTCGCGATGCCCCCTTCGGTTTCGTGATTCCCGGGTGCCCCTCTCTTCACTGTGAGCCTCTGAGGTGCCTCCTGCGGGTGGAGAGGGGTCGGGTGGGGCTGTGCGAGCCGAGCCGGACACGAGCGTCTTGCAGGAGGTGAATTCAGCCCATGGGGTTCGTGGTCATGACTGACACCCGGGCTCAGCTCCATACGTTGTTTTAGGTCGTCTCCTCTGCGTGTCGCATAGTATTTACTGTGATTCTACCGCTACCTGGTCTTTGAATTTCTCTTTTGAAATTTTGGAAAATTTCTATTTTTTCTGGTCCTACACGGCCCTTCCACTAGTAACGTCATACACTGCCCTTTCCCTGCGAGACTGTTCTGTAGTGAGACCTTTAGCCACCATCTCTGTCGCTCTTCTTTCTCCTCCAGTGTTTGAACCTCGTCATTTCTCCCGTCAGAACACCAGCCATTTCCTTCCTGTCCTTGCAACTCACACGCACACCTCCTGTAGTCTTACATCGACAATCAATTATATTCGGAGCTCAGCCCCTAGACTTTGAAGGTCACCAGCCGTCTCCCTGGTCAAACTTGTCCCCGGAGCGTGCCGTCCCGAGCTCGTACAGGTTCATGTCCCTTTTCCTGTGGCCTTGTCCACTGGCTGTGGGTAAAGCCTTGCCTCATAGTTTCTCATTCAGCGTCTTGAAAATGTCACTCCATCCTTGTCTTGCTTTTATATTGCAGTAAAATGTCTAATGCCACCAGATTTTCTCTTCTTTCCCAGTGCCTTGCCTTTTTTCTTGGAGACCCAAAGATTTTCTTGATCTCTCTTACCATTCTCCTAGGATAATTTCCCACAAACCTGCCTTAGGCTTGTTCCCAGGGCAGCTCGGGTTGCAGAAGTGGCAGGAGGACAAGCCCAGTGCACAGACACTTCCGAGTCTCCCGTGCTTCCCATTTGCTGCTGTCCTGGGGGAGGAAGTGGGTCTGTGGCTGAGTGCAGAGTCGGGGTGTAGGTGGGCACAACGAGGACAGAGGTGCAGATGATGGGAACACACTGAACCCACCCGCTCAGTGCCGGGGACATCCTGCACAGGATGTCAAACTGCCCGCTCAGGCCTCTGGAGAAGCCCTCGACACTGCTGGCCGCGAAGTAGTGGGGGTAGGAGAAGTGGGGGCCTGGTTGGCGGGCAGCGCGAAAGTCAGGCCCTGCTTCTCGCCAAAGCGGAACAGCATGTTGGCGATGGTGCCACTGGCACTCTCGCGCACCTTCAGGAAAAACAGGTGCGTCCTGGGCTTGCAGCTCGGGGTGCAGGAGAAAGCCACAGGGGCCGCGGTGCCAGGGCTGCGGGGGCTCTGGCCGGGCAGGGATGTGGCTCCTTCCCGGGGCTCCTGGGCCTCCCCAGTCCTCCCTCATGGCTGCATCCAGGCCTTCCCGTGAGAGTGTCCGGCAGCTGACCCAGGTGGGGCCCGGGCTCCCTCCTGGCCAGTCTGTGCCCTGGGCGCGGGCCCGCCACGCGGAGCTCAGTGCTGCTCCCCCTTCCCCTGGGGGCTCCCTCCAGGCTGCAGCTCCGGACAGGGAGGGGGCTGGGCGTCCATGGTGTGAACAGAGTCCCCATCGTCACTGCCCTCTGGGTGGCCGGCATGTCCCTGTCTGAAGAGGGCCGGGCCCAGGGGCCCCCTGCAGTACATGTGTGACCCTCTGGGTGGTGCTGGGGCTGTCCCAGGTGCCCCGGGAGGAGGTCAGGAGCCTCGGCTGGGCCGCACAGAAGCTGCCTCCTCGGGGGTCAGTGCCCAGCCTGGCTGAGCGGCCACCTTGTGTCCGGGACGGCTGTGGAGAGCTGTGCACTTGCTGGAGGACAAGGCACCCAGTGTCCTCCCTGTAGCTAGTCAAGGGCGGGAGAAGCCGAGTTAATCCTCGAAGCAAGTGCTGGGTCCTCCCACAGGACACCCCTCTCAGAGGCTGGGGTCCCCACTCCTTCCTCTCCCCACAGGACACCCCTCTCAGAGGCTGGGGGCCCCCCACTCCTTCATCTCCTCACCACCTCCTGCGCCCCCTGCACGGAGCCCCCACTCCCTGCAGCCAAAGGGGCCAGGACACAGCCGGCTGACATCCTGTGCCAGCACCTGAGGTTCCAGCCCATGGAGGTGAGTTCTGGACCGAGATGGAGAGGGTGACCTGGCACCCCACGGTGCTGCTGCCAGCTCCTGCCACAGTTCACGCCCTCTCAGCCACCACCCATCTGCACGGGGCCATTTGGGGACCCCGGAATGTCCCCATGGGCAAGGCTAGAGAGCCCCTGTCCATGAGAGTTGGGGTATGGACCCAGTGCCCTTCTCTGTGCTGGCCAGGTGGGTGCCCACCTCCGGGAAGTAGGGTGCCCAGGGGGCCTCCTGTCCTGGCAGAGTCAAGGGGTGACTCTTCCTTTCAGGAAGGGCCAGTGGAGTGGCATCTCCTGGACAGGGCACCCAGGGGGACAGTGAACAGGACACTGAGGGGGTAGCTGGGCCTCCTGCCAGGTCTTTGTGGGGGGTTTGGTGCTCCCGCAAGGCTCACAGCAGGGAAGGAGGCTCCTCCGGAGCTGAGCCCGGCCTCTGGACCCCTGAGCCGATTCTGCCTCTCCGTGGGCTCTGCAACTTCCCTCCCCAGGTGCAGCACATCTTGCCCAGGGACACCTTCTACTTCATCCTGGGCGACCCCCGGCGTCCTGGACTCCGCCTTCTCCTACTACAAGGGGGCGGTGCCCTTCGCCCGCGCGCAGCCTGGGCCACTTCCTGGAGCGCCCGGGCGCCTTCTACAGCCCCGGGCAGCGCCACGGCCGCTACGCGCGCAACTTAGCGGCCTTCGACCTGGCTTTCGAGCCTCATGCGCGGCCCATGCGCCGGTGCCTGGCCCGAGTGGTGCAGGCCTTGGCCGCGCGCTTCGAGCTGGTGCTGATCGCCGAGCACCTGGACGAGTCCCTGGTGCTGCTGAGGGACGCGCTGTGCTGGGCGCTGGACGACGTGGTGGCCTTCCCCGCCAACCGGTGCGCGCGCTGGGCCCGGGAGCCGCTGGCGCCCGCCGCCGAGCGCAGGGCGCGCGCCTGGAGCGCGCTAGACTGGTCGCTGCACGCGCACTTCAACCGCACCCTGTGGGCCCGGCTGCGCGCCCTGCGCCCCGCGCGCCTGCGCGACCCTCAGCTGGCGCCGCTCAACCACTGCCTGGCGCCCATCGCGGGCTAAGAGCTGCGGCCCGGCCTGGACGCAGCCACCGAGCGCACCTGCCGCGGCCTGGCCACCCCCGAGCTGCAGTTCGGCCGGCGCCTCTACCTGCGCCACTTCCCGCACAGGGCCCGGGGCGCGGCGCCGGGGCGCAGGGAGCTCGGGGAGCCGGGCGGGGAGTGGGGACGCGAGCGGGGCGCCCCCACGGCACCGGCTGCGGCCGACGCGGGCCCCGGGCACAGTGAACCCCCGCCTTGTCCCAAAGCAGGGAAAGGGGCCCCAAAACGCAAGCTGGGAGCCGCCCTCTGTGAGACTGGGCCGCTGTAAGGCAATATGGGGTGCAGTGACGCAAGGGACAGGCGACCTTTCAAATCCCAAGCCCTGTGCTGGGTGAGGTGACTTTACATAACGCGCCCCGACTGTGGCGACAATGCGATGTCCCGGCTGACGCCCGGGTTTCTGGCTCCCTTTCTGCAAAAGCATTTACTGGGTCAACAAAATTTATACTTTTAGCGACTTCATTTGCCTTGGAAATATCTGGAAGTAGCATCAGTCGCACCCGCCAAATGCAAGAGAGCGAATAACTTCTGATAGTTTTCCATTTTGGGAAGGATATTTCTGCTGACGTCACTGGAGCTGTTCAGGTCATTTAAGGGCTGTGACAACATGGGGGACATTCCTGTCAGTTATTTTGAAACAAATTTTAGTTCATCTGGGGCGGCAGGTGATCCTGGTGGAGCAATTTCCCCACAGTTTAGCTCTTTGTACAAATCAAAGTCTGATTTTAATTTTAAAATATAAATTTTAAAATAATATAGTTAAAATACTACATTAATTTTAAATATAAATTTATTCAATGGCATTTTAATGCTTCCCATGGCAATCCTGTAAGTTGTGGAGGTTTTAAAAGAAATTAAAAGTGGACTCGTGATTGTTTAAAACGCAAAACTCCCGTTTATGCATTTCATACCAGTAATCTCAACTGTGAACAAAAATTAACATTCAAATTGCCTTTTCTATTCATAATGGTTCATCCAAAGCACCACACAAAAACTGTTCTTTTTCATCAAATGTGACCACCTTGCATTTTACTTTCTATGTGTAAACCTGTCGATTTTGCTTTGCAATATGGCAGCAGTTTTCAAAAGAAAAGATTCTGAACTGTTTGGAAAATTCTAATAATTCCCCAGCTGCAGGGGGCAGGGGCCAGAGGGGCGGGAGGAAGGGGAGGCAGGGAGGGAGGGGGCAGGGGGCAGGATGGAGGGGAGGCAGGGTCCTCGGTGGGCCCCCTCCTGCCCAGCACGCCTGCTCCCCCCGCACACAGTGGACACGGTCAGGAGACACCAGGGGCCCACACATCACCCCCGGGACTCCCACCCTCTCAGACTGGACCCCAGGCCCTCGGCCATGCTCCTGCCCCAGGAGGAGTCAGGCTGGGGTGGTTGAGCTGGGAGCCCCTGGCCGCCAAGGTCTCCCTGTCACTGTCCTCCAGGCCGCCCAGCAGCTGCACCCGTGGCCGAGTGGACAGGAAGACACAGCCCTGGCGGTGACACTGCAGTGGTCATGCCCACACTGACCCCTGTGAGCTGGGGGACCCCATCCATTGCCACCCCAACTCTGCCCTGGAAGCTCACCCCTGCCCCATCCGGCCCTGCCCCCCGGGGCCCTTGGGTTGGCCCAGGGGACCCTGTCCCAGAAGGCAGCTGCTCACAGCCAGCCTGGGTCAGAGGCAGGAGGAGGGGGCTGGGCTCTGTGGGGGAGGGGCTCCGGGGGAGAGGGCCAGCTAGGGGGCTGGGACAGGGGACCCCACCTTCTCCACAGCCAGACGCTGGTGCAGGGAGACGTGGCCTGGCCTGGCACCCCCCAGGAAGGCCCACCCAGGGTCTCCCCAGGCGTTCCTGCTCGTCCTTCCCCAGCGTGGAGCAGCCAGACCAGGGGCTGCAGCCACCGCACGGCTGGGGAGGGTCCGCTTTGGATGTGGCCCTTGTCTACCTGTGACGGGCGATTGCGGTCATGGGGATGGGTGCGGTCGCAGTTGATTCGTCTGGGGGGGGGGGTGGCGGCCGGTTGCTAAATCCTAGGCTCTCAGGACTGCTCGGAGGGTACCGGCGGCGGGGGCTCTTTCCCGGAGGCGAGGGCGAGGCGGGGGACTTGGCCAGGTCCCCGGCGGTGGCGTGCAAAGTATGGAGGGCGGCGAAAAAGGAACAGGCGGGACACGTTTCTTTTAGGGTGAAGAAGCCAAGAGAGTTTATTAGGGGAGAGTACAAGCTTATATCGGGCGGTTTAGAGGGCGGGGTAGCTGTAGAGGTTAAACGTTTGGATTGGTTCTGAGAGGGCGCGGAGGTTGTTTGAAAAGGGGCGGGAGTTGCTCCGGTAACGGGGAGTGGGCGGGCAAGGTAAAGGGGGCGGTTTTTTCCGGCAAGCTTCCCCTGACGGTTGTACTTTGGGGTGAGGAAATGGGGCCTGCATTCGGCTCCACTTTCTCAGGCCCGGGGGGCCGTGGAGGGCGCTACCACCCGTGCCCCACTACCTTTCCTAGGGGCTGATCAGTTCCCCTGGCCCAGGCCCGCCAAGTTGGAACTCGATAACAGTGTCCCGCAGGCGATTCTGGATCAGCTCCGGGCTTTGGAGAGGGAGCTGCTGGAGGCCCCACTCGGCCGGCCAGGAGCCCCGGAGCCCAGATGTGAAGTCTCCTGGCTTTGAGGAATCTGCTGGGGCCTCCCCCAGGTGTCAGGGACTTGGCAGGCAGGAGGATGGCTGCCCTGTGCCCCCAGCCCCAGCCCTGCAGCCACGTGCTCCCACCGCCATCACCCCATGGCCTGCTCGTCTCGCTGTAGGGGCTGCTGCGTCCTCCTGGGGCTGCGTGTCATGTCTGCTGTGACTTGTCCAGGGCAGCCAGGTGCCCTCTGTGGAAACTTCCACCCTCCAGTCCACTCGGGACCGGGTGGCCTCGCCTTGCTCCTTGCCCCTTGCCCCTTCCCTCCTGGTCTTCCATTCTGCTCTCTACTCAGTCACTGGAGGCAAGAGGGAGCCCTGTGGGGGAAGGAGGAGGCCCTGGCCTGCTGTCCTCTTGGAGCTCGCCTGCCCGTCTGTTAACGTGTCAGGCGCAAGAGTAGCAGAGTGGCCTCCTCCCTCCCCAGTGCTCTTTCTCCTCCTGCCCGAGCTCTTTCCTTCCGGGCCCTTCCAGAAGGCTCGTCAGGCCCAGGGAGACTGGCAGATGTGAGGAATGGTTTATTGAGGAGGGTTTCCAGGGAGGAGGTGGGGGCTGATCTGATCCCTCCTCAGCTCCAGGGGTCATGGGGGCTGCCAGGGCACCGGACATCACACTGTGCTCACACAGGAGCAAGCTGGGTCAGCCGGAGCGGAGCAGCGGCCACCCTACCCTGCTCTGCCCAGGCTCCCAGCTGCTCTTCCCCTTAGTGGGGTCTGGGGATCCCCAGGCCTGGGGGCTGGCTTCCCTCTGGGGGTCCGATACTTGTTCTTCTGACTGTAGAGCAGGTTCCTCTGGAAGAGCCGGGGAATGTTGCCCTGATACAGCAGGACGGCCAGGACCATGCCTGCAAGAGACACGGGTCTTTCTGCAGTACCAGGGGCTCCCTGTCCGAAGGTGCACAAGCTGCAGTGCTGCAGGTGTGCCTCAGGACACGGAGTCCACACACCTGGGCTCTGCATACCTGGCCTCTGCACACCTGGCCTCTGCACACCTGAGCTCTGCACACCTGGGCTCTGTACACCTGGGCTGTGCACACCTGGCCTCTGCATACCTGAGCTCTGCACACCTGAGCTCTGCACACCTGGCCTCTGCATACCTGGGCTCTGCACACCTGGGCTCTGCATACCTGGCCTCTGCACACCTGGCCTCTGCACACCTGAGCTCTGTACATCTGGGCTCTGCACACCTGAGTTCTGCACACTTGGGCTCTGCACACCTGGGCTTGCACACCTGCCTCTGCTCCAGGCACGCCCCCCCCCCCCCCTGCCCTCCCCACGCAGCTGGGGACAGGCCCATCGGGAGCTTGTGCTGCGTCGATGTCAGGCTCTGGGTCTGAGGTCCCCAATTCCCTTGCCCACACCCCCAAGCCCCTTCCACAGCTGGTGCAGGCCCCTGCCTAGGGTGGCCTCTGAAGGCAGGGGCTTCCGCCTGGGCGGCTGTGTGGCAGGGGCCGACGGGGCGGGCGGGCTGAGGGGGAAGGAGGACGTGCCGGGGCCAGGCGGGGTGGGCTGTGGGTCAGGGGCCGGGCCTGGCTGACCCCTCACCCCTAGCTATGGTCCAGCCCCCTGGGAGCTGTGACTCCTACACCCTGCTGCCCCCCAGCCCATTGGGAAGATTCCCAGGGGAGGCAGGGGCTCTTCCTGGAGCTTGAAGCCCACCCTTCAAGGATTTAGCACGTGGGAAATGGGTCCCTCAGAGACCCTTGCTCAGCCCCTCAGCCCTCAGGCGGCCTGGCCAGGAGCTCCCGGCATCAACAGCAGCAGACACTGAGCCCCCCAGAATGAGCTGAACCCCCCAGAATGAGCTAAGCTCCCAGAACAAGCTGAAACCCCAGAGCGAGGTGATGCAGATGAGACCCGCCGTGTGGAAAGTGAGAACACAGAGGACCCGGGAGGTCCGAGCAGATTCCTGGGGGGAAAGGGGGTCCCTCCCAGGTGCAGGGTGGCCGGACTGGGGGCTCCTGGGCAGGCAGGGCAGCCTGGAGGTTGACGACAGAGGACACGGGTGCGGACGATGACAGGCAGGCGGGAACGTGACCCCGGGAGGCCACGCGGCCGCCCTCCCTGCCGGGACGAGGAGCAGAGGGGCGGGGGGACAGTCGCCCTGGGCTCCTGGGCAGCCTGGCTGTGCCCAGGGTCACTGCAGAGACCCCAAACCCTGACAACGCCCCAAACACAGTGTCCCCAGGCCGAGGAGGGGCGGCTGTGGGCTGGTGGGGCCAGGGGGCGAGAGCAAAACCTTCCCTCCACGAGGGAAAGTTACCAGGTGGCTCCCCCGGGGCCCGGAGCCCCCCACCGCTCCTGCGGACCCCTGAGGGATGCGGGCTGGGGGACAGGGATGCGGAGCAGACACCCGGGACCGTGTGATCCTAACGCATTTCCCAGGACTGGGGGTGCGGGGACTGTGACGGTGACCCAAAGCCACCAGGACGTGCCCTCCGGGTGGAGGAGCCCAGGCCTCCCCCAGGGTGTAGACAGAGGAGACGGCTCAGCAGCCCCGGGGACCCTCTAGGATGCTCGCTGCCCATCGGGTGAGGGGAGCAGCCCACAGGCTGACATGGAGTTGGGGTGTGCGCAGACCCCACGAGCCACGAGAGGAGGTGCCACCTCCAGCCTCCGTGGGGATCCTGGGGTGCAGGTGACGCTCCCCTCCCCCGGCAGGCACCCAGGAGACGCGTGCAGGGAAGGGAGGGCACCCACGGTCCCGGCCCTTAGGGGCTCCCCTGGGATGCAGGGACGGGTACCCCATGTCCACCGTCCACTCAGCAGGGAGGCCCCTCGTTCCCTTATGGGGTGCCCGCCCATCCCTGACCTGGGCAAGGCTCCTCCCCCGGGTTTGTGTGGATGACCTGGGGGTCCCGGCATAGGGGGTGTCCCCTGTGTCAGCCCAGCACCCCTCCGAGGGGTCTGCAGGATTGGACTGGAGGCGGAGCAAATCTGAGGTCCACCTCAGTGCCCCCCACCCCAGGAGGGTCCCGAGAAACGGCCTGAGTCCCAAAGCCCTTTGCAGCAGAGTCTCTAAGTGGATTCCAGGTAGAGACCCCACACCCATATCCCATCCCAGGACAGGAGGACCTGTGACAGGAGCTCTCCCCTCCAGGGAACCCCTCATGGGCCACCCCCCGAGCGGCCTGAGGGGCGGCCCAAGACCTGATCTGCACCCTCTCCTTCCTCAGCAGACCACACTCAGTGCACCTCTGGGGCGTCAGCAGCCCCGGTCCCCTCCCTCTGGGACGTCTGCCCACCACAGGCTCTGCACCCCTTATCCAGGGCTCCTTGCCCACCTGCACCCAGGTCTCCCCAAGCTGGACCTGGGGCTCCTGCTGGGCCCGATGGAACCCTCCCCCCACTGCCCTTGGCCCTCCTGGGCTCCGTCCCCAAGGGCTGTGCACAGGGGCCCCAGCCCTTGCTGACCTTACCTGTCAGGGGGCCCAGGCAGTACACCTGGGCGTGCTCCAGCCAGTTGTGCCCCGGGCACTGCAAGGTGAGGGGGGCGGCCAGGGCGGGGCTGAAGAAGGCGGAGGTGGAGGGTCCCGCTGTGGGAGGAAGTGGAGACAGGCTGGCCCCGGAGCCCCCTGTGACCCGGCCCAGGCGACCCCACCCAGGGGTCTTCAAACCCCACCTTGTCCCCTCTTAGTGCTGGAGCCACCAAGGGGCCGTCCACCAGGGCCAAAGGGCACAGGGTCAGGGGGCAGCAGCGACAAGCATCTCACCAAGGACAGTGGGCGCCTCTCCCCACCATGGGGCCTGGACTCCCCTCCTCTGACCATTCTTTCCTCCACCCCCATCCCCTGAAGGTGGTCCTGGGGGACACGGCGGGAGCGAGGGCACTGCAGGAGAGGGCTGGCCGCCGCCACAGCCGCAAGGAGAGGGTGGACGCGGGGCAGCCCCAGGCCCTGGGACAGCCACAGCCTGGCCAGGTCCCCAGACTCAGGCCAGGTGGGGGACACTCCCAGGCAGCCCCAGGCTCCCCCCAGCTGGGCCTTGGGGCAGAGCAGAGCCATGTGACCAGGGGTCCCCGAGCCATCCAGGCAGAGACCAGACAGGGGCCGGCAGTGGTGAAGGTGCCCCGAGGGCCTGGGCAGGTGTGTGTTCCTGGTCAGGTGCTCAGGAGGAGATCTGTGCAGGCCATGGGGGGTGGGCAGAACGCTACCACACAGCCCACTTTAGCCAACCTGCTGCTCCCCTGTGCCTCAGTTTACCCCTGAACAGCTCCATGGGCCCATCCCTGCAGCTCGTGTGCCCCAGGTCAGCGTGTCCCTGTGCTGGCTGTGGGCAGGTTTGCTTTCCTATCAGTGGAGCCCCCCGACACCCCTGGAAACTTCAGGAGAGTGCGGCCCCGCCCCAGCACCCTCCCTGGGCCTCCCCAGCCCTGAGCCCAGAGCAGCTGCTCACTGAAGGCTCCTGCAGCCGCGCGGACAGGGGGCAGCTCCTCCAGAGCCATTGCGGGACCCAAGACCCTTTCCGGGCTGCAGGGTCTCTCCCCTCCCCCACCCGCCAGAAGCCACTCCCCCGGCACCCAGGGCCCCAGCGCTCAGGGGGACAGTGGGGGAGGGAAGGCGGCACCCCAGCTCACCTGTGTGGGTCATGACGGTGACCAGCAGGTCCAGGGCGGGGGCCCTGCAGGCCGCGGGACGGCGCCGGAGCCCCAGGAGGGCCAGGTGGAAGAGGAAGGCGCAGGTGCCCTCCCGCAGTGCGCCGCGGGCCCCGGGGCTGCGCAGGGCCCAGCTGCAATTGGCCGCCAGGAGCGCCTGCAGCGCGTGCAGCTCACTGAGCCCCCGGGCCCAGCAGAGGCGGGTCAGGGCGCCCGCGGCCTGCGCGCCCAGCGCCTGGGCCGCCAGCCTCAGCAGCGTGCCGGGCAGGGGCGCCTTGGCCAGCAGGAAGTCCCGCAGGGCCACGGTGGGCCAGGCCGCGGCGCCCGCGCAGGTAGCCCCGTGCAGCAGCAGGAGCAGGAAGAGCAGGGTCAGCAGCAGGTCGGGCCCGAAGCCCCCGGCCCAGGGCCCCAGCTCCAGCAGCAGCGTCATCTCCAGGCCGCAGGCGCACAGCTGGGCCGCGCCCGCCGCCTCCCGCGCGAGGCTGCCCCAGGCGCTGGCTGGGAGCAGGGACCGGGCCGCCCGCCGGGCCGCCTCGCAGACAGCGAAGGTGGCGAAGAAGAAGGCGAGCGACGCGTTGAGAGCCGCCATCGGGCCGGCGCTGGGCGGGGACCGTGGCCAGCAGCCTCCAGCGGCCCAAGGTGGAGGAGCGTGGGAACGTCCACCTGGCCGCGGCTCTGGGAACCCCCAGGTGCGGCCACAGCCCAGCCCCCGCGGCCACAGGAGGCTCAGGGCCAGGAGGTCCCCGCGGTCCCCCGGGTGGAGGGTGGGGGTGCGGCGACCACCCAGGGCCCCCGCCCCCGCGGCTGCCAGGCCTGGGCACCGACCCCGGCCCCTTCAGAGCCGCCGTCCTTGCTCCCTGACTCACACACCCCCCGGGGCTCCCCCAGCTGCGCCCTCCTTCCTGTGCAGGAGGGGGGCGGGCAGCAGGCCAGGAGGGAGGTGGCACCTCAACCAGCCCCTGAGACGCGGGCGGCGTTTCCAGGGAGGGAGGGGATAAGCGGCCGGGAAGGCGGGTCACCTGCTGCTGAAAAGCCACTCGGGTCTCCCCCAAACAGCAGCGGCCCCTCCCGCAGGCTGTCAGCATGGGGGGCACTGGGTGCGGGGTGCAGGGCGGGTCAGCGGGTCATGGGGCCCGTGGGAGAGGGTGAGGCCCCTTGCTCCCACCCCATTCCCGCCTGCTGCACCCCAAATCGGCAGCCTCGCTGGGTTTCCCACCTGCCCTCTGATGCTCAGCTGCGTTGACACCCCGAGTCTGCAGGCCGGCCCCTCTGGGGCGTGACCCGACAGGTTTAATGTGGAAGCTTCCAGCCGGCCCGGCTTGGACGCGCCTGTGAGAACTGGTTTCGCCTGCGCCCGGAGGGGCCCTTGCATCAGGCCCCCGTCCCCGCCTCCCAGTAGGGGGGTCTGTTGGTATTTTCATGAACCTGAGTCCATCCCTCCCAGCCGCTCCCACCACCAAGTCCGGGGACCCTGAGCATGGGGGACGGACTCGCCGAGGTCCACGGATCACAGCTCAGGTTCAGTTGCCCCAGATGGCAGTTCTGAGGTCCAGAACTTTCCCAGGGCTGGGAAGGTGCCTGGTCCCCTGGGGAGGGCAGGTGAGGACCCAGGCCCCCAGCTCCCTCGGGAATGCAAAGGGGAGGCGACCCTGCAGGATGGGCGGGCCCTGCTCCCCAGACTTCAGCAGAAAGGGAGAAGCCGGCCTAGATCCCAGGCCAGGGTGAGGCCCCCTGCCTGTCCTTTCCCTCTGCCAGGCCCCCTGCCCTCTCACAGGATGCAGGGAAAGTTCCGGAAGCCAGAAATGCCCAAGGACTGGGCAGGGAGCAGCCAGGGTCTCCCCCGGGGTCTGGGAGATAATGAGCCGGTGCCGGGGCTCCCAATTCCAACCCAAGACCTTGGGACCTGCCTGTGCTGCTCCTTCCACATTTCAACCCCCTCCTCCACTGGGGTGGAAACTGCCCCTAACTCCTCCTGACTCTACTCAACTCTCAAGCCAGGATGCACATCACGTCATTTCAGAACTGAAAACCTGCTCCTGCGAGACAAGCGAGCCTGTCCCAGAGCTCAGTGATCACCACAGCCCTTTCCTTTATTTTTAGAAAAAATTAAAGTAAAACAGGCAGAAGTGCAGACTTCCTTGCTTTTCGACAGATGTGTAAACCCACAGACTTCACATCACATCAGGAAACAGGACGTGTTCATTGTCCCAGGAAGTTCCCTCCTGTCCCCCCAGCCCAGGGCCCTCGGCTGCCCCCACCTCCCTGGGGCCCGGGTGGTGGCCGTGAGTGCCCGAGGGAGCCCGGGCGGTGGCCCCTGGCCGTCTGCAGCGGGGGTTTGCTCCTGCACACGCAGGATGGAGCTCCCCCCTGCGTCGTTCCCGGGGTCACTCATGTCAATAGCTCTGCTCAAGTCTCTTGTGGTTGATGCTTTCAGTCCTTGCGGGTGGGCTCCCTGGTTCTGGGGTTGGTAGGTCACGGGCCAGTGAAGGTCAAACTCTGTAAGGTTCCATCAGAAATGTTTCCAGAGTCCTTGTAGCATCATTTTTTCACATAGTCTTATGCTGTTTCCCTTGTAAGTGGTGAATTGCTTTCTCTTGCTGCTTTCAGAACTTGCTCCTTCTCTTCAGCATTTGACAATCTGATCAGAATACGTCTCAGAGTGGGTTTATTTGGATTTATTGTGTTTAGAGTTCATTGGGCAGCTTTAATTTGTGTATTTATGTTGTTTAGAAGATTTGGGAAGTTTTCCCCAACAATTTCTTTGAATACTCTTCCTAGACCTTTACCTTCTCTTCCCCTTCTGGAACACCCATGACTCTTTTATTTGTGTACTTTTTGTTGTCCATCATATCCTGAGGTCCATTTTGACTTTTTTGAATTTTTTCCCCATTTTTCTTTTGTTCTTTGACTTTATGTTCTGTTCTGTTTGTGGTCAATGATTTGCTGCTCAGCTTCCTCTAATCTAGTTTTGTGAGTATCCAGAATCTTTTAAATTTGATTGACAGTTTATTTATTTCTATAAAATTATCTATTTTTTTATTTACTCTTGCAAATTCTTCTTTATGCCCTTCTAGGGTCTTCATGTCTTTTATATCCTGTGCCATGCTCTCGTTGTTTGTTTTTGGTTCTTTGATTAATTGCTCCAAGTACTGTGTCTACTTGCATCTTTTGATTTGGGTGTTTGGGTTTGGGTTATCCATATCTTCCGGTTTCTTCATATGCTTTAAAATTTTCTGTTGCTTTAGGCTTCTTGGATTTGCTTACCTTAATAGGGTTCTTTTAGTATATGCAGTCTTATTTGAACAATTGTCTCCAGATTGTTAGAGCTACAGCTTGGTGAAGTGCACATTCTCTGACTAACCAGCAGGTGGCATCCGCGAGCCACCTATTCCCCTGAAGCCAGTTCTCCCCAAATTTGTCTCTGTGGTGAGTGGGGGTGTGAGTCTTGTGGGGTCCAACTGTGCACCAAGTTAACACGTGTAGTTGGTGTTGTCCGCCCGGAACGTGGGGCGTGTGTCTGAGTGGTTAGGGAGGGAGGGCAGCTTTAACAATCAAATCTCCCAGGTGTTCCTGGAGACACAAAGCTGTTGCAGGAGTCCAGACCTTCAGTCCAGTCTCGCCACAGTTTGTCTCTGCTGCTGACCCACAAGTCCCTGGTCTTGGTGTGTGGTCCCTGGGACTCCCAAGTGGGTCCTTCTTCGAAGCCGTGCCCTCCGAGGGTGCCTGCTGGGGGAAGGCTGTGCCAAGTACAGGTGAGCGCGGTCCCCAAGGGGAGCTCTGGGCCGTGGCGCCGTGCAGGGGCGTTCCCAGCTCCCTGAAAAGATGGCTGTATGGGGCACGGTAATTTCTGCCCTTTCGGGACCCTCCGCCTTGCTAGCTCCAGGACAATTGGCTTCCATTTATCGTTACATTGTAAACTTATTCCTTTAACCCTGTGAGCTCCTTTTGTAAAAATGTCTTGCAGTTGACTTCTTGTCTTGAGTGGTCTTTTACTTTTAAACTGCTGTCTGTCCCTACACTCTTACTTGAGTGGGAAGTTGCTTGAATGAAACGCAAACCAACTGAATCACGACCTCATAAGGCTCGGGCCTTTTCCAACGCAGATCACAGGTTGGAGGTGTAAAGAGACGAACCAGTGACACTTTCTTCCTTGAACTCACATTTCCATTCCATTTTCCCCGAAGGATTCCCTGATCCTGTCCTAATGGAGTGCACAAGGGGGCGGGAACGATGTCGGGTCACTGGGCAATTCCTAATGCAGACAGGTATGTGCATGTTTAGGACTTCCTGTCATCCAAGGGCTCTGTGTGTTAAAATGCCATTCAGAGTTGACTCTCAGGTCCACAATCCATGGAACGACAATCATATTAGGGGCTCTGGGCAACAATTTTTAGATGCAGAAAGCAAAATGCTACGGGGAATGCATGTCCTTGCGGAAACAGTGGGACTAAACGTCCACATACTCTGCATGACAAAATGAACCAGGTGCCGGTCAATACTGCTCTTGTTTTTACTTTTCCCAGAGCTGTGGGGAGGCGACACCTGCCCAGGTGAGTAACCAGTGGGGACAGGAGTCTGCCAATTCCTGAGCTCCTCCAGGATTCTGTGCAAATAGGGGCCTCGCATCAAAAGTGACTTGTCAGGACATAAAGCTCTGGCCACGCAGGGAGCCTTGGAGCCGGCTGGCAGCTGCGTGGCACAGGCTCGTGCCCGGGGCAGGCCGCCCTCCCAGCACCGAAGCATCACCCTCTGTGCCCAGGAGCTTCCTGGGGCCGCACCTCTCTTCCTAGGAGGCACCAAGGCCTGGGGAAGGGGAGTGGGGAGCAGAACCAGGACCCTCAGGCAGGGCTGGATGGGGGGGATGCCCATGGGTGTGGGATTTGGAAAGAATCTCCCAACTGTCCTTCTGCCCACTCCTGGGAGAGCCATCAGGACATTCCCACTGGCTGATCTCGGTGTCTGGGGTCCCCTGGGCAGGGAGAGGGACCTGTGGTATTGGACAAGTACACCCCCTGGAGACAGGCTTGCTCTGATGTGGCCTCCTCTCGTCCTGGAGACAGTGGGCAGAGCTGATGCCTGCACCCCTCCTGCAGGTCTTGTCCCCCAGATCCCCTGTGGACTGTCCCTGTGGGGGGTGGAAATCCACCCAGGAGACCCAGGCTGCTCCGAGGCTCCAGGGGCCTGTGCACCCCAGGTAGGAGCCCACTCACAGGCTAGAACGAGGGGAGGGTGTGGACAGGACAGGGGCACCTGATCCCCACCTCCCACCATGGGCCAGAAGGCAGCAAACGTCTCAGGCCACACCTTTGCTGGCAGCCAGTTCCGGCTGCAACTCGCAGTTTATGCACCACTTCTGTGACCTTCATGGGCAGAGTTTGTGCAGGACAAGGACAGATTCTGTGTCACCTGCTAGGGAATGTCATCCATCCATGTGACGCACATTTATTCACATTCTCCTGGACACTCTTTAAGTGCTGGGACTACAGCACCAAACGGGACAGACAAAACTGTTGTCGTTTTGAGTGTACATTCTTGGGGAGGAAAGGGCAAAAATCAGGAAAATGTGGTCTGCCTGATGGCCATGTGCCTGGATATGGGAATGAAGGGGGATGAACCAACACACTTAGCATCGTCAGGCACTTGTCCAGGCTGAGAGACACTCTTTGAGTTAGAGTAACGATTTTAGGCAATTTACATTTAATGCAACTAATGACACACTTACTTTCCGGGCTGGAAAGTTGCTCTTGGATTTTTATTTATCTCGTCTATTCATTCTTGCTTGTTTCCCCATTTTCTACACACACACTCAGGTCCTTGCGCTCCACCAGGCTCTTGCAGCGCAGGCACTGTGGGGAGGGCCGGCTGCTCAGGGCAGGCAGGGGTCCCGGGCTCAGGGGGCAGGTGCAGGCCCCAGGGCTGCAGGGGAGCTCGTGACCTTCTCCAGGGCTGGGGTCGGGCCCTGAGGCCCCTCCCCCGGGCAGACCCTCACCCACCTCCTTAAAGTCACAGTAGAGTCTCGCCGCAGTCAGGGCCAGTTTCCGCTCAAACTCTCCCTGCTCTGCGTCGTCCAGCAGGGCACAGCGGCGCACCTCCGGGTAGGACCACTCGGCCCCACACCTGCCCCCGTTGACATCGGCAGGGCAGTGGAGCTTGAAGCGGCCCTGGGAAGGACGGCAGGACACAGGGCACGTCTGGGGGTCTCTGTCCTGCCCAGGGGCCGGGCGTGGTCACAGCCCCTCCCCTGACTGGTCCCCCTGGCCCCGCAGCCCACCCCCACCCGCCCCACCTGCCCGCCCCGCCCTCCTACCTGGTCGATGAGGCTGCGGCACCAGGCCGTCAGACTGCCGGGGTCCACGCCGTGCCCGCAGCTCATCTGCACCCTCTGGGTTCCGTCATACTCGTCCCCTGTGGGTCAAGGGCCTGGTCAGGCGTGGGGGCTGGGACCTGGTGCCCACGGGCGGCTGCGCTGGGTCTCTGGGCTCAATGTGAGACACGGGGTCCCTGGGGGCTTCCATGGGGCACAGAGCCACACCCACCTGTGTCTCCTATTCCCGCTATCCAGAGCCTAAAACAGGGCCCGTGGGCCATGGCATGAGGCCTGCAGGCTGGGCCGTCACCCCAGGACAGCGGACAGAGCTGCCCTTTGCCCACCTGGGATAACTGTCTTCGGTTCGTGGTGTGACCATCCTGAGACACAGGCATGGCGGCTGCACCCATGCCCTTTGTCCCCTCCGTCCCCCTAAGCACCCTCCCTCTCTTACACAATCCGCTGAGTGCTGCGCCTGGTCAAGCCATAGGCACAGGAACTCTCAGGCTCGGCCTCCAGGGTCCGTGACCCCTAGCTCCCCTCAGGGTCATATGAAGCACAGGGTGGGCCGAGCCAGGGCCTCGGGCTGTGGGCCCGGCAGGACCTCACCTGGCCAGGTCAGGGGGCAGCTAGGAGTGGTGGGGCCTGTGCCAGGCCTGGGGGGCACACAGAGTGCAGGCTGTGACCCTGGGCCGCCTTCTGGGGCACCTTCTGTGAGAGGGATGCCGGGTGGGGGCACCTTTGCCCAGGGGCACCTGCAGGTGGGTCAGGGTGGGCAGCTCCTGGCTGGATGCAGGACTCAGTTGCAGGGAAGGGCAGGAGCTGCTCTGGGGTGCAGGAGGGGGGCAGCGTGGCGGGGACAGGGTGGTCAGCAGGACAGAGCCTTGGGGAGCCGGGCAGCAGCCCTGGGTGCTCGCTGTGCAGACACAGAAGACTCTCAGGCCCAGGGACTCCGGCTCCACAGGTTGGGATTTAGAAGGAGGAAGACAGCTCTGTCCATCCCAGGAATCTCCAGGGCAGGAGCAGGTTGGGGGTCTGTGAGGGTGGGGGCAAGCAGGCAGCCAGGGAGGGCACAGAGCACGCAGGCCCCTCCCCGAGGCTGTCTCAGCACCCCAAGAGCACGCACACAGGTGAAAGCTCAGGTGCTCTCCAGAGCCTTCCCCGCCAGCCCCCCACCTGGGGACCTCACCTTCCAGCAGCCAGCCCCAGCCTGCCCTGTGACCCGTCCCGGACCGAGTTCTGGAAATCACCAAAGTCCTGCCTTGGTGAATGTAGACGCTTCCAAGGAGGCTCCCGGTGACGGCCAGGACCTCTCAGCAGCCCGTCCTCCCACCCCAGGGACTCGGTTCCCTGTCTGTGAACCGCAGGGGGCTCGGGCCTCCTCTGGTGCCGAGTTCCAGGTTCCAGAAAGGCCCCAGCGCTCTGCCCTCCCTCCAGGGCCCAGGCCTCACCTGTGATCTCGTCTCTGCTGTTCACGAACCTGAGCGGCGGCTCGGAGTCCTCTGTCTTAGAGAGGCTCATGGTGGGGCCACCTGTCCCCTGGCCTCAGCCCTCCTTCCTGCAGGGCCCAGGGCTGGGGAGCTGAGGGTGGCAGGTAGGGGGTTTCCACCCCACCGAGGGCCCAGCCCCACGCCCTTCAGCCCCGCCCCCGCGCCCTAGGGTCCGTGGGGTCAGCTTTGCAGAGAGCAGGGAGGGGCTGAGTGGGGGTGGGGACCCCGCTCCCCAGGGCACCTTCCCTTTGCGCCCCTTAGCCCTGGGGTCCTGTCCCCGCAGCCTGTCCCGACCCTCCACCCTCTGCCCGGGGGCCCACCGAGGCCGAGAGGGCGCGCAGCGGAGCAGGGGTCCTGCAGCCCCAGCCCCATCCATGCCCTGCCGGCTCTGAAGGGGGTCCCCCTGCAGCGTCCTTGCACCTGGGCGCCCCTCTCGCTGCTGGCGGCCCCGGCAAGGCCCCACTCCCCGAGGTTCCGTGTCCCCTCCTGCAGAATGGTCCAGGATGGGGTGCTCCGCGGCTGGGAAGGGGGTGCCCCCCCCGGCAGCACCACCCCCACCCGGGGCCCGGGGCGCGCAGGGGCCGGTCAGCACCAGGCTTCCCGCAGGGTGTCCTCCTCCGGGGCTGGATTTGGGTGCGGGGGCAGGCCTGGGCGCCTCCCTCAGGCTTCCCCGGGAGACCCCTCAAGGGTGCGGCTGTTTGCTGCAGAGGGTGCCAGTGGGGGCCGCAGGGGCCCGCGGGGCCTCCCCTCCCCACCCAGGTCTTGCACTTCACCCCGGGGGCAGGCAGTTCTCAGAAACCTTCCACGGAAGAGAAGCAAAACCAGAACTTCTCACGCAAGACGCCCCTCCCACCCCCTCCTCTCTGAGGCCCGGATGGCAACACCCAGGGCAGCCCCTTGCCCTTCCTAAGCAGGGCCCCCAGGACCTCACCCCTATCCCCTGGGCGGTGCTGGCAGGACTCCCCCACCTACCCGCCCCCCCAACCCCCCTCAGCCGGCTCTCCCCTGACACTCTGGCCGCACCCCAGGACTCAGTCCCCTCACCCCACTTGGAGGCACCACCCTCCGACCCTGGGAGCTGCCCTGGCGCTGTCAGGGCTCTGAAGGGGTCCGGAGCCTGCAGAGACACCCAGAGCTGGGCCTCTGAGCCTGGGGACCAGAGGGGCTGCACCCGGCAGGGACGCTGTGCCCACAGCTGGCACCCCACACCCCAAGGTCATAGCCATGGAAGTTTTTCAATCCCTGTGAGCCCCAGGTCCCTAGTGGGGGCAGTAGGTGGTGGGCCCCTCACCCACGCTGTCTGTGTGGGGTGGGCCCTGGGCTCAGGTCGTGGGTGCACAGGGCAGGTGGGCCTGGCAGGTGTCAGGCTCCCGGGAAGGCCTAGTGGAGCCATAGAGTGTTGAAGGCAGCTGCGCACACCTGTCCTCAGCCCGTTTCCTTGCCAGCCCCCCAGGGTTATAGACTGGCCACCCCGTGCCCCCGTGGAACCCTGCGGCAGCCCCCCTCTTGCAACCACTCAGCCCCTCCCGAGGCCCTGCTCCCTCCTCTGCTCCCGAGGCAGCCCCGGGGGCCTGCGCGGCCTGCAGTGTCCTCCTGCGGGGCCAGGGGAGCCCGGACCAAGACACGGCTGCTCCTCTCACCCGACCAGGCTGAGGCTCGTGTGGTCGGCCATCTCATGCCACTGGTTTGGGGGTCACTCCTGCACCCACGGGGTGAAGAGGGGGTCGTCAGAACAGACCCTGGAGGGGTGGCTGAGCGTCAGGTCACACTGAGTCCAGTGCTCGGCGTGTGTGCTGCTGCCCCTGCTCCACCCCTGGGGGAAGAGCTCTCCCGAGGGGACCCCAGACCCACAGACGGGGCCTCTCCAGGCAGGAGAGGGGGCGGGCAGAGCCTGGGGCTGGCTCGTCGGGGCCGTCCCAGCAACGCAGGAGCCCGGCTGGCCTGTGTCAGTCTCCTCCTGTGACGATGGGTCCCAGGGCTGCGCCCTGGAGGGGGATCAAGAAACCCAACGGCAGGGGCAGCGGTGGGGGCCGGCTCAGTTTACCCGAGAGTTCTACAGAGGTGTCTGCACGTAGACATAGATGTGACCGTTTCAGCCCACAGGTTTGTATAAATTGTACTCATAAGAGGATGGGCAGCAAAATTGACCCGAGTGACATCATCAACATGGTGACGTAACAGCTACTGAAAACCTCTCCCAGAGATTCCCCGAGAAAGAAAAGGACAATTCTCCCTTGTTCAGACCGCTGAAGAGGTGAAGACTGGGGTAGGACCCCACAAACGCTGAATCGAAGGAGAGAAAAACATCAGCTTGGAAACCTCCATCCTGGACGGGTGGGTTATCTCCTCCGCCTCCCCACACTCGGCCCACACTGTGTGTTATACTGACGGCTCTGCAAGAAAATCTCCAGTTCCCCAGAAAAAAAGACTCTTCTGACATGGGAATATTAAGAGTAAGTTTGACCCTAATATTTTTATTATAAAAGAATCAAAATTTCCTTAGGGGATCACGCTGCACAATATGCTGAAGCAAGTGCTCTAGTTTTCTATAAAAGAAGCTAGGAGAGATGAAGGACCTGCTCTGATGGTCACAGAGTGTACGCATCTACCCAAGAGTTTTAACGACGACTTGGATAACTGGATATCCGGTGGTTTCCTTAAGAACACGAAGAAACCCCTGCAGCGTATATCAGATGGAAAACAATTGCTGAGTGTAAGCAAAAGAAGCCCCAGTATCCAGGTGATACGTGAGCCAGGCATCAAAAACAAGGCCTTTCCTTTCACACTAGTGGGAGTTCATTGGCAGATCAGGATCAGTTGGCTGCACAAAGTAGCTCCATGACGGGGATGGAGAATGCAATACCAGGCCTCGACAAGGAGCTGGAACAGGTGTTGGGCCCTAAGCGTACTAACCCCCCGGGGCAGAATTAATATGTTGTTTGCAAACTATTTATACCACTTATTCACTGTGGGGAGGAGACTGTAGTATTCTCAAAAGAATAAAACTATCATATTGCCTGAGTGTGTTAATTTTGCCAAATACCCATCCTTATGCTTGTCAATTTTGGAGACAGTTCCCTGATTCAAATAATATACAAAAGGACCAAGTTAAATGTCAATATGAGTCGAAATCCTCAGCTAGGAAATCTTGTCTTTGTTATCTAAAATCGGGTCAACCAGCTTATTCAAGAATGTTTCCAGCCGCAATATGTAGAGAAGAAAAGAAAATAATGGAAACAAAATATGAAATATATTCATTATACAGAAAGTGCATAGCAGAAGCATAATAACACCATGGAAAGGAAAGGGTATTCTTGATTCATTGAATTAACCTTTTATAACTCAAATAGAAGGACATGATATTTACATTAAAGAATTACCAAGTGAAGACAAGATATGGGGACAAATAGAACAGGTTAATATATCAGATACACAAATTGAAGATAAGTGGAGAATAATGCCTCCTTGTCGCATAGAAAGGCAGCAAAGAGACCTTAAGAATATTCAAAGGTTACAGAAAATACATCTTATGATTGCCAATTCCATAGCAAGGATATCCAAAGTCTCAGATCTGAATGACCATCTGTTGACTGATGGATCACACGTGTTAAAAAACCGTGTGGTGACCCTTATGGAAACTACCATAGAAGATACTCAACATATAGATGAGATGGTTGCAGCAATAGTAATGCAATCCGACATACCAAAGTTTAGATTACTCTCCACGGGAGGAAGAGTAGACTGGAAGATAATAAATGGAACATGGAGTGAAAAAGGAATAAGTATCACTTGGTGTGCAAGTTGCTAAAAAGAAACAGTACACAGTACTATATATAATATTAAGAGAACTTATACATCCAAAATTAAAATATTAGGAAATCGGGATTTATTATGAAATAATTTTACTCAGAAAAATATTTTATGCCAATTGGCAATATTTGACATCTGGTAAGAACAGGATCTTACCTACCTCTAATAAAAATACATCAACTTTACACGTATATAAGACAAGAATGTACTAATTTATATTATTTTCAACCAAGGGGATGTGAAGAAAGCTACTATTTGATTTGTGAGGAAGTCATAATGCATCAACCCGGTGGCAACAAAACAGGAAGGAAATGCCCCCAAAGTGGACAGTCTCATCACCTTATCTAGAATTCCTTTCCTTGAAGGATGGGAGTTATGTAATTATGTCAGATGCCATAGACTGTCATATACCTCAGTTTCAATCCTCCATTATCACTGTTAATGATGCAGTAAGATGCTTTGGGAGGGAGCTAAAGAAACCCCACCAGAAGGGCTAACAGTAGTTTTGGGTAATTTTCAAGTTCCGAGGATACGAGTGAGCTCACCACATCCTGTTGGGGTCTTAGCTAAACTGACGGAGATTGAAGTCAGGTCACTGACACACGGTTTGGCACGGGAGAACAAATAGCAGATGGAACAGCTGATCTTCTCGGGCTGGACTGGCCTGAAGGAGGTGCTCCAGAGGGGATCGGACAGCCCGGAGAAGCAGGCAAAGACTTGGCCCACTGCCGCCACAGCCGCTATGGCAATAGCAGTCTTCTGTTGAGCTTCAGGATCTTGTCATGGCTTCCCGCTTCCCGAAAGAAAAAGGAACAACGAGGGAGCAAGGAGAGGGCCAGGGAAACCCCGATGTCCTACAGCATCTCCATGAGACCTCGCTCAAGGAACCTAATGAAGAATTGAGCATCCAGGAGGCGTGGGGACACACCGTGTGCAGTTCACAGGCAAACACGACTGGCAGCTGAGCCTGAGTCCCTGAGTCACGGCGGCAGCTCCGTTCCCACCGCCGAGCCGGGTCCACACCGACCGAGCATACTGATCCGCCAGAGCACTCACGCGACTCGACAGGAGGGCCCCCGTCCATCACCTGGGAAGAGACTCAGGGATGTCCGTCTCCACGGCCTTCAGCGCTCCGGGACTGGGGATGCCACGGTAACTGTGGCCCCACGTGGGACTCTGGTTTTTCTCTGTTGTGAATGTGCCACTCGGTGGTGGTAAGTTCCAGCCTAAATCTGATCCTAAACAATGCTTTGCTATATATTGTAATGGTGGGCTTTGGGATCCCCCGAGAAAAGTAAATAGAGTAATGATAAGGTATTTAAATTTTGATCACCCCGCGCTAGATAAACCTGTTACAGAATACTATAAATATCCTTTAAACTTTAATCCTGGCAGATGAGCAATGTGACCAGAAACTGTGGATGAAGTAGCTGGTGCCTTAAATAAGCGGGCCACTGATCCCAACCGATCACATCGTAACCATGAGTTAGTGAGCATCTAAAAGGCAGAATTTCAGAGAGCAGTGTCAGTAGGCCCTCATGGAATGTGTACAGGAGAATCGGGAGATCCACATTTCCATCAGGTAAAAGACGGAATGAGATGTATAGAAAAATGGAAAATAATCAGTGGGGGACGGTGTTACAGGAAAGTTCCTGTAGTGAGGAACCTGCAAATGAAGACACTGATGCGTCACTTGCTGCCCTTGTAAACCACCAGATGTTTTTTATTCTGATGGCGAAGAACTGGTCATCCCCTCAGATACTGAGGCATATTTATCTGAACATTTGCCTAAGGATACCAAATATTATTCCCTAAGAATGAGACACGGAAAGGCCTCAGTATAATAACTGGATCACATGACTCGTACCCCACAAGTCCTATATCAGAGACTGACCCAGTTATAACTGAGGGGGAGACAGAGCTAGCCCAAAAAGACAGGGAGAGGAGAAGGAACGATGCATAGACTGAGGAAGGCTGGGAAACCATAAAAATAACAAGAACTTCCCAATGTTGTCAACACAGACAACAAAAGACCGTCCTGCTCTTTATATGAGTCATAGTTCCAAGACTGTGAGTACATTCTTAACCAATTACATGCTGGCTAAAATGATGGAAAGTTTTTATTTATGACTAACGATCAATCCAGAAATACACATCACTTATCTTAGTTCACTTAAGTTTTAGTATGAACTATGGGACACTTGCTTTTTGATGAGGTTGAACTAAGGCTTTATTATTTGCTAAACATAAAAAAGAAGTGTGATTCAAATGATTAAGATTGAAGTTGTAGGTAAAAACCCACTATGCCAGGGCCAGAAAATTTCAAAAGCTCTCTTCTCAGATTCTGCAGCAACTGGAGAGACTAGAGTTCATGGGCTTGGTCGTGTATTCATTTATATTCGCTTTGTAAACCTGTTCCTTCTACCTTAAGTGCTCCTTTAGTAAATACATGTACAAATCCAGTTCTTGTCTTGAGTGCTCTTTCCTTTGAAGTTACTGTCTACCCAATACTTTTATTTCAGTGGGAGTTTCTTGAAGCCCAAGCTTTCTGAATTGCAAGCAGATGAGGCTTAGACCTTTTGTAGAGGTGATCAGTAGCTTGAAATGTAAAGAAACAAACCTGTGACAGAGGCCCCCAACCCTGCAGGTGCCAGCCTGGGGGGCCGCTGCCAGGCCAGGCCCCTTCCTGCCCCTGGGGGTCCTGCCAGCTGCTTGGTCTGCCTGGGGCAGGGAGGGGGCTACAGGCCCCTGGCCGACAGGGGTGGTGGTCCCTGGCTGATTGTACCTGCAGAGCCTGGGGAGAGCGGAGGGAGGGATGGGCTCCTGTGTTTGGGGGACTTGCCAGCTGGTTGCAGAGTCTGCAGCTGTGCTCATGTGTCCCTGGTCTAAAGAGTCAGGCTAAAGGGTGTTTATCTTTTGGGGACCCTCTGGTGTGGTGGCGTGGGGACTCCCAGCCCCGTTAGAGAGCTGCAGAGGTTCTAAGGGACCCTCAGAGACCTCACCCACAACCTCAGGGTGAGAAATAGGGAGAAGCCGGACCTGGGGGAGCCCCTCCCTCAGTTAGCAGAGAACAGGCTGCCCCCAGATGCCCCGAGGGTGTTGTGCCTGGGCATAGTCAGTCTCGGGGAGCCCCACCCCCAGGAATGCCCCAGGTCAAGGAGCAGCATGGCCACCCCACACAAGCTGGGGGCATCTCCCTACATAGGATGATCAGTCGGGGCCCTTTGTGGGGCTGGGGTCACGTGACTCCTCCTCCCCCCTCCACAGACCCCAGGCGTGGTGGAACTTCTTCCTGCCCCTCCCCTTGGGTGTCTCCTGGGTAACCCTCCTCTCTGGGTGGGCTGGGGTGGGATTGAGGGAGGGTTGAGGGAGTCTGTCCATCCCCTCCCACCAGCCCACTCCGTGCTTTGCCTGTGTCTGGCCCTCTCCATCCCTGCACATCTTAGCGCTAGGGAGGGGGCACCCTTAGATCCCTGTGGGGAAACTGTGGTCCAGACACGGGAGGGGGTGGCCCCCTGGTGCTCTGGGGCAGGAGGGATGTGGGGCCCACCCCCAGCCCTGGTGTGGAAAGGGCTTTTAAAGGGGGGACTTCTGGGGAGCCAGGCAGGTGGGGCGAGGTGGTCTCTAGCTGGGGCCTGCACTGGGGCCGCTGAGAGGGGCATCACTCCCTGGGCTGGGTGGAGCCAGCAGCAGCTCCAGGACACCCAGCAGTGGGGGGCAGGAGAGCCTGGGACAAGGCGGTGTTGGGGGTCCTGAGCTGGGGGAAAAGCTGGGTCCCCGGGGGGAACAGCTGGGTATGAATCTCCCCCTGCCTCCCGGAAAGGGTCCAGGGCTCAGGACGGTGCCCAGGCCAGCAGCCAGGACTGGAGCGAATGGCCCCTGGGGACAGGTGGCCCTCCCACCAGGCCACGGGCCCTGTCTCTGGGAGGGTGGGGGTGGCAGGAAGGACACTCTGTGGGAGCTGGATCCTTGTTCTGGAAGGCTCTTTCCCAGGCCAGGAGAAGGGCCCGCTGGGACCCAGGCAGGCCAGGGGGTGAGGGTAGTGATGAAGCAGGGACCTTGGAGGGAGGGCTCCAGCCTGGTGGACGGCCAGGGGGATGTGGGAGAGGATGCAGAGACCGACTGAGCCTCCCTTCCTGGTTCCCAGAGGCCTCGGTGTGCACTGGGGGTGGGTCACCAGAGCAGGCCAGGGACTCGGCCTTGTCCCCAGGCCCGTGGGCTGGGGGAGGCCGGCGACCCCAGGAGCACAGGGCAGTGGCCCCCTGTCTGTGGTACCCACCGTGTCCGGCCGGGAGCGGCCCGCACTGTTGTCTGCTGCCCCAGCACATGGTGGACGCAGCTCCCAGCAGTTCCCCGTGGCCACGGAACCCGCCGTCTCTGCAGGGGCAGTGGGGTCGCCCTGCTGGCGGAGGCAGAGCTGTTCCACCTGGAGCCCTCGCTGCGGGCCCTGCGGTCTCCCTGCAGTTGGAGGTGAGAACCCGCCCTGGCTCCGGGGTGGTCTGGGGTCTCCATAGCACCCTGCCCCTGCCCTTGTCCTGCATCTGCTCGAACATGAGGGCAGCTCGTACGGCCTGGGGCTCCCTCGGGGCAGCCCACCCTCACCTGATGCTCCTCAGACAGAGGCCCGAGGGAGGCAGACATGGCCCCTGCCTGTGGGAGGTCCCCGGGGGGCTCCAGCCCACTCCAGCTCCAGGCCTCAGCTGCGCCTTAGCTTCAGCCCCAAGACCCCAGCCCCTAGGGTGGAGTGAGCCAGGGTCCAGTGCAGACACGGGAGCCCAGCAAGTGCCCCCCATGGGTATGTGGGGACCACGGGGCCCTTGGGGTCCCTGCCAGTGATGGTTGGAGGCTCCAGGACCCTGAAGATCATGTCCTCAAAGCTAATCCGCTCCTGCGGGTGTGCACCTGTTGTGGTGGGGCCTTTTGACTAGGCTGTTTCAGCTGAGACTGAGCAGGTGGGTCTTAATCCTCCTTCTGGGGTGCATGATAAGAGGACGAAATTCAGAGAAAGAGACAGTGAGAGAAAGACATAGAATGGAGGGAGAGAAAGCCACAGGAGCAACAAGCTGACAGCAACAAAGCCGGGAAGAGAAGGGGAGACCAGCAGGTGTCACGTGTCTTTCCGTCTGACGGAGGAGCCCAGGTTTTGTCTTGATGATGCCTTCGTGTGGAAATTTTTCTCAGCCTTGGAACTGAGCTTCTAAACTAAGAAATCCCCACTGTAAAAGCCAACTCATTCTGGGAGCATCACAATTCAGAGCTTTAGCAAACTAGCACTTGGGCCCAGCACAGCTCAGCCCTTGTCTGCCTGCATCCCCCGGCCTCTGTCCCCACAGCGTGTGCGGGGAGGGTGCAGGATCTGGCCGCCCCGGGCTGCCCTCGCTGTCCCGCAGGGGGAGGTGGGGCAGCACTGCTCAGGACGAGCTGGTCACCGGGCAGCCGCTGTTGTCTGAGACCTGCGGCAGGACACCTGGTGGGTGAGTGTGGCCAGGCCAGCCAGGTGGGTGGTGCTGACTCCCCTGAGCACGTCTCAGCCTGTGTGTGCAGAAGGTGCCCAATGGGTGTGCCAGAAGTCAGCTCCCATGGGCATCCGTGTGTCCTTCTGCTCTATACACAGTCGGCACCAGCCTGCCACCACCATCAGCAGGAGAAGTCAGAAAAGGAAGGAAGGACAGGGACGGGCAGGTGACGGGCAGTCCAGGGGAGGCCAGGACCTCAGGGCCTCGTGGGCATCGGGAGGCGTCCGGATCTGCCAGGTGCAGTGGGAGGGCGGCAGGTGGACTCACCTGAGAGCAGAATGAATGTGACAGTGATTAGGGCCTGCGAGGGGCGGTGAGGGGCCATGGCTGTGTCCAGTGAAAAGGGACGGCCCGTGGGTGAGGGGCCCTGGACTCCGGCTGCAGGAGAGCACGTGCCGCCCCTGCCAGCGGCATCACACCACTTCTGTGACCCCCACGGGCAGAGTTCCTGCAGGACACAGGCAGTGTCTGTCCCCTGCTGGGGTACCTCATCCATTCACTCCAAGTCCACTTATTCACTTCCTTCTGAGTGCTGGACACTCTTTAGGTGCTGGGGCTAAAGCAGGAAATAGGACCGACAAAACCACTGTCTTCCTGGGGTGTACATTCTCGGGGGAAAGGGCAAAAATCAGGAAAATGTGGTCTGCCCGATGGCAATGTGCATGGATATGGGAATGAAGGACAGAGGAACCAACACCCTCAGCGTCGTCAGGCGCTTGTCCAGGCTGACAGAGAGTCTTTGACTTAAAGTAAAAAATTTAGACGATTTACATTTAATGCAATTAACGACACAGTTGCTTTCCAGGCTAGCATCTTGCTCCTATCTAGTCATTCTTCTTGGCTTTCGCCTTTTCTACGCAGCCCCCTGTTTCTGTGTGGATCAATGTAGAAGTTTTTCACCTTCCATTCCTGTCATTTATTGGCATTTATAACGGCTTCTCTGCATGTTTTGAGTGGTTGATCTGGAGCAAAGATCTGCAAACATTTTCTCTAAAGGACCAGAATATGGCAAGTGCTGCAGACCTCAGCTACTGAATTCTGCCCTTTTAGCCAGGAAACAGTCAGCGAGAAAATGTGAACAAAATCTATTCCAATAAAACTCTCCGCGAAACAATAGGTGGAGGCAAGACTTGTCCCATGGGCCGTTTAGCCTACAGACCCTGCACTTGAGATTGCAAATATTTATCCCTAACTTTTTGTGCCCTACGGAATTAATAATGTATCTTTTCCTGTGCTTTAACAGTATCTTGCAACAGTGAGATTCCATTGGACGGTCCCCAGACCTTTCTGCTACTTTTCTTCTCTATTTGTTGTCGCATGCATTAACATCCACCATGACTTTTAAATTATTTTTGCCTTAAGAAATAGTTGGCCTCACAGTCACCCTTTCCGGTGCCTTCCCCTCCAGCTGCAGGTCCTGGCCCCCCCGGGGCATTCCCGTGGCCCCCTCAGGAGCCTTCCTCAGCCTTTCTGAGGGGTAACCGCAGGGATGGGTGGCCTCTGTGGACCTGCACTCCCAGGGCACCCTCCACCAGTGGGGCGTCACGTGCTGGTGCCCCCCATACCAGGTCAGGGACCCCACCCCAGACAACGAGGCGCAGCCAAGCTGTGACCAAGGACCATTTATTGCCCCAGTCCCCAGCTGGGCCCACTGAGGCACACCCAGGAGGTGGGCGCGGCCAGCCCTCAGAGGGCAGACAACCGTTCCTGGAGGGGATGCCCGTGTCCCCCTCATTGTCCCGGAGCCCACATACCGGACAGTTCCCACTAAGCAGCACCACCATGAGGAGGATGGACTTGTTCCTGATCTGATAGAAGTCAAGGGTGGTCTCTGGCTCCAGAATTTGGCTGGCAAAGATCAGCCTGAAGTCCTTTGAATCTGTGGCGGGAGGGACGAGGGTCAGCTAGGTCCAGGTCCCTGGACCTTGGGGTGGGGGTGACAGCCTGGTCTGGGTCCCGGGACCAAGGGGATGGGGGGCTTCCGGCTGCAGGAGGGAGGGGGGCACAGCAGCCTCCCCAAGAGAGTTGAGGGTCGGGGGCCGCCCAGCACCTCCTTGGAGCGTTGGTCAGCCTGAGTGCAGCGCCCCCCGCAGCCTGCACCCGACACTGCAGGGGCCCAGCCACGTCCCACCCGCCTTTGGGGGCACAGGGAGACGGAGGAGAGAAGCAGGAGGGGGGAGACTCCGGAAAGGGGGACACAGGGCCTCGGGGATTCAGACCAGGAAAGCAGCCTCTGGCCGAGAGTGAGCCCCACCTGGCCATGGACCCCAGATCGAGGGCTCCCAGGAAGGAGGACCCCCAGGAAGAGGACCCCAGGAAGGAGGACCCCCCAGGAAGGAGGACCCCCAGGAAGAGGACCCCCAGGAAGGAGGACCCCCAGGAAGAGGACCCCCAGGAAGGAGGACCCCCAGGAAGAGGACCCCAGGAAGGAGGACCCCCAGGAAGGAGGACCCCCAGGAAGAGGACCCCAGGAAGGAGGACCCCTAGGAAGAGGACCCCCAGCTCCCCAGAGGCTTCAGGCCGTCCGGAAGCCCTGGATGTGGACCCAGGACGCGCCCTGCACCCTCGGCCCCTCCCTGCTCACCTGACTTGAGCACCTTCCGGGCCACCAGCACCATGAGCTGGCTGACCTTCGTCTGCTTGAACATCTCCTCCGAGGCGGCCACGTCCACCACCACGTCCCGGCTCCGGAAGCCGTGCACCACCACCTGGTAGACCATCTTCCCCTGTGACCGCCGGACGGACAGACGGACAGCCACACGGGGCCGCCGGGTGCTTGGCTGCTCTGGGGCAGGGAGCCGCTGCCTCTGGGCTCTGGCCCGGGTGTGGTGGCTGAGCCAGAAGTCGGGGTGCAGGGGGGCAGGGCCCTTCCTGTCTCAGACATTCCCTTTCAGTTTCCTTTCCCAGGGCAAATCCCTGCCCTGGGCCCTGGGAAATTCCAGGCTCCCCCCAGGCTCCCGAGAAATGCTCGGTGTGTGTGTGTGTGTGTGTGTGTGTGTGTGTGTGTGTGTGTCCCTGCGTGTGTCCCTGTGTGGCTGGGGCTCCACCGCCCTGGGGTGTCCCTATGCCTGGCCGCCCCCTGGTCTCCATGGCCCCCGTGGGAGCCCCCATGTGGGCAGGGGTGTGCAAGTGGCCAGGAGCACGGGACGCCCAGCCTCCATCCCCTCTCGGGGTGCTCCAGGCGACAGGGTGGAGGTGGGGGTGGGGAAGCCCCTTCTCCACGGCCAAGACTCCAATATGTGACCCAGGACTCCCACCTCGGGCCCCGGTCCCAGCCCCGAATTCAAATACCCCTCCCCATGGTGGCGCCTCGGGCGTCCCTGTCACCGCTCAGTGGGTCCCGCTCTGCTCTGGCCGCACCTCGGAGGACAGTTCCCTGTGAACTCGGCCCCCTCCCCAAACAGCCCCGAGGGAGCGAGCCACGGCCCTGGCCTCAGTCCGGGGGTCTGAGCACACATGCGTGTGCAACACAAACAGGAGTGCAACCACACACCCTCATGCACAATTAAATACACACACATGCCATTCACGTTCCCACATATTCACACACATGCACACTTGTGCACACACACACCAATGTGTGCACACACACCTTCACACGCTCACACGCATCTTGCAGGAGGCAGAGCAGGCCAGGGCCCAGCAGGAGGGTGGGTGCCCCCGGCCTCAGCCCAGCCCCGAGCCTCTTGCTCTGGTTGTGTCTTCCTGGCCTGGCACACTTGGGAGAGGCCTTTGGAGCCGGGCTCAGACTTGTGGAAAGTGACACCCCAGGGCGGGGCGGGGGCAGGGGTGGAGGGTCCTCGTCCCACAGGCCCCCGAGAGGAGGCGGGGCAGATGTAACCTGGAGCCCCTCTGGCTGCCGCCCCCAGACCCTCCCAGCCCCCCACCCCCCCACAGGGGTACGCAGACTGCAGGGCCCTGTGCTGAGACGAGAGGGACCGGCGTGGGCCAGGTCCCCAGGGATGTGCTTGTGACACTGGACCCCACCCAGGCCCCCGAGATGGCAGGGATGTGATTTTCATGGGGAGGTGGGCAGAACCATCCCCTAATCCAGAAGGGGCAGGCCCTGCCCCCTGGGCCATTCTAACTGGAGCAGGCAGGACAGGTGGCTCCGGGAGGCCGGCAGGTGGGGAGGGGCCGGGCCGAGGATCTGCCTTCTACCTGTACCCTGTGCACCTGGGCAAGTGGGCGGGGCCGGGCCCTCCCCAGCTCTGGGCTCCGCCAAACCTTCCTCTTCCCCCAGGCCCAGCCCCACGCCCTCAGTCCCCAGATGCCCCTGGAGGTTTCTGAGGGGCAGAGCCCAGGGCCAGAGGTCAGAGGCCAGAGCCCCTAACAGGGACCCCGCAGTGCCCGCCTCGCCCAGCCTCGAGGAGGTGATGGTTCCAGTCCAGCCCCGGCCTGGGGTTCCGGGGAGGTCATTTACCTGGACCTGTGTCTGCGGGTCAGTCCTGCCCCACGGAAACCTACACACCCATGTACACTGAGATCTCTCTGTCTGTGTGTCCATCTATGTACAGATCCATGTGTCCGTGTGTCCACAGGTCTTTCTCCCTACCATCAGCATCACTGGCAACCCCGCATATTCCTGTCCACCCAGCCGTCCATCCTTCCTTCCATTCACCCTCCTCTCATCTACCAGCTGGGCAGCTGGCAGTCTTCTCTGCCCTGGGTCTACTGTCCTGCAGTTTCCGTCTGTCAGAGCCAGGAGCTACCAAACCCTTGTGCACCCCACACCACGAACGTGCTGCTCCCACCTGTCCCCAGGCTCTCCTAAGAAAGGCGTCTGCAGGGCTCGTGTGCTCCTGTCAGCAATATGAAAGCAGCTCCTCTCACAGCTGGGTTTCCAAAACGGTCATGTGCACAGAGGAGGGGAGTAGCACAGAGGAGTGGGCGGTCAGGACATCACAATGGCCAGGCCCCCCCACCCCGGCCTCCAGGGCTGACCCTCAGGAGTGCGGTTTGTCACCTCCCTCTCCAGCCCCTGCCCCACCGTGGGTCAGTCCTTGCGGCTCCACACGGGGATGCGGGTCTGCCGTGGGGCCAGGGGCTTGGCGCACCACTGGTACCAGGCCCCACCCTTGGCGGCCTTGCAGGTGGACGCCGCGTCCAGGCAGGCGAAGCAGAACTCCACGTGGCAGCGGGCGCACAGCACGTACTTGCACTTGTCCTTGTGCTCGATGAGCAGCCCGCAGGTGGGGCAGGCCCGGGTGGACGGGCAGCCTCGGATCTCGCTGCCAGGGAGGTCCTTGGTGACACAGGTGGCCAGGACCTGCAGGTTGGGGTCCGTGCAGCCCTGGTTGGCGCAGTGGTCAGAGGGCGTGCCCGACCCCTTCCAGGCCCGCAGGCACTGCCAGCAGAACTCGTAGGTCTTCCCCTGCGAGGCGGAGCAGATCGTGCACAGCACCCGGAGGTGGCTCAGGTCCTTGCGCTCCACCAGGCTCTTGCAGCTCGGGCACTGTGGGGAGGGCCGGCTCTCAGGGCAGGCAGGGGCCCCGGGCTCAGGGGGCAGGTGCAGGCTCGGGGCCGGAGGGGGCTTGTGGCCTTCTCCAGGGCTGGGGTCCCACCCTGTGGCCTGTGGCCTGTGGCCTGTGGGCCCTGAGGCCCCTCCCCCGGGCAGACCCTCACCCACCTCCTTAAAGTCACAGTAGAGTCTCGCCGCAGTCAGGGCCAGTTTCCGCTCAAACTCTCCCTGCTCTGCGTCGTCCAGCAGGGCACAGCGGCGCACCTCCGGGTAGGACCACTCGGCCCCACACTTGCCCCCGTTGACATCGGCAGGGCAGTGGAGCTTGAAGCGGCCCTGGGAAGGACGGCAGGACACAGGGCACGTCTGGGGGTCTCTGTCCTGCCCAGGGGCCGGGCATGGTCACAGCCCCTCCCTTGACTGGTCCCCCCGGCCCCGCAGCCCACCCCCACCCGCCCCACCTGCCCGCCCCGTCTTCCTACCTGGTCGATGAGGCTGCGGCACCAGGCCGTCAGACTGCCGGGGTCCACGCCGTGCCCGCAGCTCATCTGCACCCTCTGGGTTCCGTCATACTCGTCCCCTGTGGGTCAAGGGCCTGGTCAGGCGTGGGGGCTGGGACCTGGTGCCCACGGGCGGCTGCGCTGGGTCTCTGGGCTCAACGTGAGACACGGGGTCCCTGGGGGCTTCCGTGGGGCACAGAGCCACACCCGCCTGTGTCTCCCACTCCCCCTTGAGTGTAAAACAGGGCCCGAGGGGCATGGGGAGGGGCCTCCAGGCCGGGCCGTCACCCCAGGACAGGGGACGGAGCTGCCCTTCCCCACCTGGGATCACCTGTGACGGCCAGGACCTCTCAGCAGCCCGTCCTCCCACCCCAGGGACTCGGTTCCCTGTCTGTGAACCGCAGGGGGCTCGGGCCTCCTCTGGTGCCGAGTTCCAGGTTCCAGAAAGGCCCCAGCGCTCTGCCCTCCCTCCAGGGCCCAGGCCTCACCTGTGATCTCGTCTCTGCTGTTCACGAACCTGAGCGGCGGCTCGGAGTCCTCTGTCTTAGAGAGGCTCATGGTGGGGCCACCTGTCCCCTGGCCTCAGCCCTCCTTCCTGCAGGGCCCAGGGCTGGGGAGCTGAGGGCGGCAGGTAGGGGGTTTCCACCCCACCGAGGGCCCCGCCCCCGCGCCCTTCAGCCCCGCCCCCGCGCCCTAGGGTCCGTGGGGTCAGCTTTGCAGAGAGCAGGGAGGGGCTGAGTGGGGGTGGGGACCCCGCTCCCCAGGGCACCCTCCCTTTGCGCCCCTTAGCCCTGGGGTCCTGTCCCCGCAGCCTGTCCCGACCCTCCACCCTCTGCCCGGGGGCCCACTGAGGCCGAGAGGGCGCGCAGCGGAGCAGGGGTCCTGCAGCCCCGGCCCCGTCCATGCCCTGCCGGCTCTGAAGGGGGTCCCCCTGCAGCATCCTTGCACCTGGGTGCACCTGTCGCTGCTTGCGGCCCCGGCAAGGCCCCACTCCCCAAGGTTCCGTGTCCCCTCCTGCAGAATGGTCCGGGATGGGGTGCTCCGCGGCTGGGAAGGGGGTGCCCCCCAGGCAGCACCACCCCCACCCGGGGCCTGGGGCACGCAGGAACTGGTCAGCACCAGGCTTCCCGCAGGGTGTCCTCCTCCGGGGCTGGATTTGGGTGCGGGGGCAGGCCTGGGCGCCTCCCTCAGGCTTCCCCGGGAGACCCCTCCCTCAAGGGTGCAGTTGTTTGCTGCAGAGGGTGCCAGTGGGGGCCGCAGGGGCCGGCGGGGCCTCCCTTCCCCACCCAGGTCTTGCATTGGCCCCAGGGGCAGGCAGTTCTCAGAAATGTTCCAAGGAAGAGAAGCAAAACCGAAACTGGTCCCGCAAGGCGCCCCTCCCATCCCCTCCTCTCTGAGGCCCTGAGGGCGGGACCCAGGGCGGCCCCTTCCCCGCCCCCACCTCTCCACCCGGCAGTGCTGGCAGGACTCCCCCCCACCACCCCACTCCCAACCCCCCTCAGCCGGCTCTCCCCGGACTCTGCTCTTTGTTCCTTGGACACTCTGGCCGCACCCCAGGACTCAGTCCCCTCACCCCACGTAGGAGGCACCACCCTCCGACCCCGGGAGCCGCCCAGGCTCTGGTCAGGGCTCTGAAGGGGTCCGGAGCCTGCAGAGACACCCGGAGCTGGGCCTCTGAGCCCGGGGACCAGAGGGGCTGCACCCGGCAGGGACGCTGTGCCCACAGCTGGCACCCCACACCCCAAGGTCATGGCCATGGAAGTTTTTCAATCCCTGTGAGCCCCAGGTCCCTAGTGGGGGCAGTAGGTGGTGGGCCCCTCACCCACGCTGTCTGTGTGGGGTGGGCCCTGGGCTCAGGTCGTGGGTGCACAGGGCAGGTGGGCCTGGCAGGTGTCAGGCTCCCGGGAAGGCCTAGTGGAGCCATAGAGTGTTGAAGGCAGCTGCCCACACCTGTCCTCAGCCTATGGGGGCCCCGTTTCCTTGCCAGCCCCCCAGGGTTATAGACTGGCCACCCCGTGCCCCTGTGGAACCCTGCGGCAGCCCCCCTCTTGCAACCACTCAGCCCCTCCCGAGGCCCTGCTCCCTCCTCTGCTCCCGAGGCAGCCCCGGGGGCCTGCGCGGCCTGCAGTGTCCTCCTGCGGGGCCAGGGGAGCCCGGACCAAGACACGGCTGCTCCTCTCACCCGACCAGGCTGAGGCTCGTGTGTTCGGCCATCTCATGCCACTGGTTTGGGGGTCACTCCTGCACCCACGGGGTGAAGAGGGGGTCGTCAGAACAGACCCTGGAGGGGTGGCTGAGCGTCAGGTCACACTGAGTCCAGTGCTCGGCGTGTGTGCTGCTGCCCCTGCTCCACCCCTGGGGGAAGAGCTCTCCCGAGGGGACCCCAGACCCACAGACGGGGCCTCTCCAGGCAGGAGAGGGGGCGGGCAGAGCCTGGGGCTGGCTCGTCGGGGCCGTCCCAGCAACGCAGGAGCCCGGCTGGCCTGTGTCAGTCTCCTCCTGTGACGATGGGTCCCAGGGCTGCGCCCTGGAGGGGGATCAAGAAACCCAACGGCAGGGGCAGCGGTGGGGGCCGGCTCAGTTTACCCGAGAGTTCTACAGAGGTGTCTGCACGTAGACATAGATGTGACCGTTTCAGCCCAGAAGTTTATAAAAATTGTACTCGTATAAGGATGGACGGCACCCAGGTTACAAATTATAATAACATATACACTACCCTTTATAGTAAATTCCAAACAGCCAATTGATTCTCACAGAACGTTGACTGTTTTCCAGACGCTTGTACCTAGACAACCCGTGGCTGTGGGGAGAAGCAGCCTCGGAGGACGCCCACAGGCAGCGGCTGCGCAGGGAGGAGGCTCACTCTGGGGGTGAACGAGCGTCGATCCAGGGTTGGTGTTTTCATTTCCTTTAAATGGTGCTTCTCCGAACTTCACTCTCTCATCAACAAGTCAATTCCCTGATTGACTTGCTGAATGGGAGGGTGGTTTTTGAACCCCGGAAGAACACGTCCTCATTTCTGGGTTCTGTTCACGTTGTCAAGCTGCAGGTGTGGGGTGGGAGCCGCGTGCGCCGGGGGAGGAGGCTGTGCCGCTCCATCCCTCCTGTGGGGTCCGACCCAGAAGGGCCTCCTTACTGCAGTCAGCGGCGGCCCTCCTCAATCAGCAAAGGTCTCCAGCGTATTTCTGGAGTCCGTGATAAGCAGATAAAGTACAGAGAGAGAGAGCCAGAGCCGCGGGAAGTGAGGAACTGGAGGTCAGCGGGGCCCAGAGAAGGCGTCGGCCGGGCCAGGCGGCCAGGGGCAGGGCCCTGGGACGGAGGAGCCGGGACGGGGCTGCCCAGGGCCCCAGTGTCCCCAAAGAGAGCTTGGCTGTGATGACACCTTGATTTGGACTTTCTCTTAGCCTTAAAACTGTGAGTTTTTAAAATTGCCATGTTTAAGCCGACCCACTGCATGGTGTTTGCTTGAGCAGCCAAGGAAACGAAAGCCTCGTAACACGTTTTTAAGTTTATTCTGCTCTATTGATTTTTCCTCCACCACTTTCTTATATTTAGACAATCAACAAACACTACACCAATGTCCAATTTGTCACGTTTTTGGATTTAGCTCCCGCTGTGGTGTCTGAATGTGGCGTTGGGAACAGACGGGCAGAGGGGGCACCCCCCCCCCACGCAGACGCAGGAACTGGCACCTCCAGGGCAGACAGCAGGGGTGCAGGAAAGAAGGGGTGACGCGTGCTGAGTACAGCCTTTGTGTTAATGCGATTTGTTTTCTTGTAAGATTATACATTTCACTTTGATAATGGTTGCCTCGGTAACTGGCCCTCAAAATTCCCCCAAATTTAGCCATGGCTTCGCAGGTGTGTGCGGGGCTGACCAGCCCACCCTGTGGGGCTGGGGAGTGGTATTTTCCATCTCCCACCTGAGCGGCTGCAGGTGCGGAGCTGCCGGGTAGGTCCCCTGTGCTCCTGGCCCTGCCTGAGCCTGGCTGGGGTCCCCGGGTTGTTGCAGGCCAGCAGGGGTGGCTCCTGGGGTCACGTTTGGGCTGGGGTGATGAAGCGTGGAGGATGCCACGTTATCTTCTTGTGCCAGAGTGGAAGTGACGGCGACCAGCTCAGGTCCCATGAGGTTGGGGACACTCACGGACAGTGGGGCCCCTGCACGTCAGCCGTCCACACTGGGACTTTCCCGGCCCCCGCCCCAGGACGGGCCCCTGCGCCGGTGGCCCCTGCCCGAGTCCCACCATCCTCCCTCCCAGCCTGTGGGCTCTGCCCTGAGCCTGTGCCTCGGGCTCTCGTGGGGTCCCCAGGGCCTTCTCAGCCCTGGCTCGCTCTCCCAGCTGCTGCTGTCCCCTGCTCATCCTGGTTCCCTTTCCTGCCCTTGTGGCCATGGGGTGACCACGGGGACCCTGTGGACAAGAGGATGTGGGCGGGCGGATGCCCTGGGGTCTCTGGCTCTGGTGAGGAGATGCCCCCTGGGGTGAGGGTCTGGGCCTCCCGACAGGGGGCCCCGGCCTGGTCCCAGAAGGAGCCCTGAAGGACAAACGTCCAGTTGGGGTGGGGTGGGGGCCTGGAGGGAGGTTGGGCCATGGGCTGGAGGTGAGGGCGACAGTGATGGACGGGGGACGGGCTGTGGGGACATGGGGAGGGGCGCCGTGGGGAAGGGGCTGTGGGTGAGAGGTGGGGGGGCCTCGTGCGGGGCAGGAGCCAGGAGGCCCTAGGGTGCTGCCGGGAACGTGGCGCCTGCCGCTGGGGGTGTGGCTGCCAGGAGAGGCTCGGGGTCCTGCTGGACAGGTTCCGGGCTTGGCGTTGGCTCTGGGGGGCGGCTGCTGCTTCCACTGAGAGATGGGGTGCTGGCAGAGGAAAAGGGCGGTTATCGTCATGATGATTATTAAGGAAATAACTGCCGTAATTTATAAAATACCTACCTGTGCTCGGCCCTAAGTTATGGAGTTCGTGAAAATGAAGGTGCCACCATGACCCTTACGGACTTTCACGGGGAGGATCTGGGGCCCAGAGAAGCTCAGTGACCTGCCCAAGGTCACCCAGCAGTGCCCAGTGGCCCCTGGGGCAGGGAGGAAGTGGACCCCCTTGACCGCCCGCTGCTGGGCTGGCTTCTGGGTGGGGGGGTGAGACCACCTGAATGCACCCTTTGCCTGAAGGACTGTGGTCAGTTACCTCCCCGCCCCCCGTTTCCTGCTCCTGGCTGGCAAAGTGAACCCCTCCTGCAAGCCTGGCCCACAGGGAGCATCCTCTCCCTCAGGTTAGGGTCCCCTGCGGTGGGGGGCACGAGCAGCATGTCTGGGACACGGTGATGGGAGGAGGGACGAGGAGGCGCATGGCCTCATGGGCCAACCCCACTGTTGGGCGCACGGGTCAGCAGGCACTTACGTGGCTGTCTCGGGCGGGCTGTGGCAGCTGGGCAGGGCTGTGGGGCTGTCCTGAGGCTCGGCCACCGGTTCTGTCTCCGGGCTCCTCTCCGGCTCTTCTGGACCCTGGTGGTCGGCTTTCTCTCCGGCCTCCTCTGGGCTCCCGCTGTCCCCCTGCCTGAGCCCGCAGAGAGGAGACACAGCCTGGAGCCGGGGCCATGGACCCCACCCTCTCACCTTGGGTCCAGTCCAACCCCGGGCCCAGACAGTCTGGGTTTCCAGCCATCCATCCTCCCTCCCAGGGGTCTCCAGCCCCGGGCCCCCTCCTCCCGTGGTCCACAGGCCATCGGCCATCTGCCCATCTCCCGCCCCACGGAGCCCACAGCTGCCCTGCACGGAGGCCCAGGTGCAACGTCCGTTTCCCTTCATCATTCCCCAGGATTTGATTTTTCCTCAGACTTCCCACTTTGTTCCTGTTCTCACAGGCTCAGGGGTTAATGCACATGTGACAAGCGTGGGTCTAGGCAAAGCCCGGCCCCCACCTCCTCTCCACTCCCGGGGGTCCGGACCCACGGCCGGGGGCTCCTTGCCCAGCCTTCTCCCTGCTCATCGCGTGCTCAGTACCTGCTCCTGACACCTCCAGGAGCTTCGCACCCCAGCACGCACAGGCCGTGTCAGTGAGCAGAGCCCGGGGTCCCACCAGCAGGGCCGACACTCCAGCCATCTCGTTTCCAGCCTAACCACGCTTGCTTGCATTTCACTCCTTCCTGCTGAGCTTAACATTTTTCTCCCTGGAGTTCACCTCTCAGCAGGTGTTCTGGCTCTGTTAGTGGTGAACCAGGTAAGCTTCTGCGGCCTGAAAGCTTCTTAACTGCGATGAGAGTTTGGCAGGAATAGAATTAGAGGCTGATGATTATTTTTTCCAAACAATTTGAACACGCGACATAGCTTTAGCTTTACTCTTAAGAAGTTGCTGTCGATCTGACTGTTCCTTTGTACAAACTCTGTTTACTCCCTCTGGTTGCTTTTGGAAGCTTCCTCTTAGCTTCTGGAATTCTGCAGCCTCAGTGGGGCACGGCTGGTGATAGACTTAGTGTTAGTTGTCGGGTTTCACGCCTGCCATCAGGTCTGGAGAAGTCTCAGCTATTATTTCTTCAAGTTTTGCCTTTCTCCCATTGGCTTTCGTGTGTCCTTCTGGAACTCGTATTTGATATTTCAAGCTGTTTGGAGTCACTCAGACCTTTTGACTCTTTCCTCCATGCCTGTTCAATTCTCTCTCCCCAAGGCCATCTTCTAGTTTACAAAATTTCTGATCCACCAGGCCTGAACTGCTGTTTAACTCATCCAATACATTGTAACTGTCGATGGATATATTTTGCTCTTCTCTTATTTCAGTCATTTCTCTTCTCAAATTACCTCATTTGGGCATGACCTGTTCTTTTTTTTGTTCTCAATTCCAACTTTCATATATTTTAATACATAAGCACATTTATTTGTAGGCTTTACCTGCAGCTGCCGGGGGTAGGACCATGATGTCTGGCTGCTGTGCAGACTCGGGCTCGTTATCAGTCGACAGCGAGGTGGGGGGCTGCAAACTGACACGTGTGCACCTTGTGCTTTGGGGGCTCTTGACCCGGCTCTTTGGTGGAAGGTTAACACACATAAAGGCAGGCCAGGGGTTACACTGCTCCGGAAAACCATCTCTTCTCCTCTAAGTAGTTCCTGACGCACAAGGGGCAGCTCTGGATCCTCTCCCCGCGGCTGGGACCGCAGCGCTCGCGGGATGTGGTTCTGCTGCGGAGAGGGGCCGCAGAGCCCACCCCTGCTGGCGGGGCCCACCGCTCTCCTGTCTGAGTGTTGCCCTCAAACCCCAGGTTCCAGCTCTGCCCGACCACCTCCCCACACCAGCCCGGAGGGCCCCACGACTGCCCCGTGTGTGGGACTTTCTGCATCGCCGTGCAGAGCTCTCGCCTTCCCGTGGGCCTGGGGAGGCGTCGGAGGGCTGCCTTCTCCGCAGCAAGGAGTAATCTGCATTTCCTCTTCTCATCCTGTGCAAACCCTGTTGGCGCGTGCAGGCTGGCACCTGCGCACGCTTCCAGCTGCAGAAGCCGCACGCAGCAGGGGTGCAGCCTCTCCGCCCGCTGCGAGCTTGCAGTGTACGTGCATCCCTACGTGAAATGTGCTGAATTATGAAGTCTCGTGGACTCACGCTGAATCGCGGCTCATTGCGTGAGCCGACGTCCACTGTGCAGGCACCGGATGAACAGGCCCGTGGCCCCCCCAGGTGACGCAGACCACCCTTGAGGACAGGTGCCGACCCTGTGTCCTCAGGAGCACAGGGCCCCACGCCACTCACCTTCTCTTGGGCTGGGCGCTGCCGTGTCCGCCCCCCGTCCCCTCTTCCCCGTGGTCCGGGAGGGGGCTGGCCGTGGCGCCCTCCTGGGGGAAGGCGGCAGTGGTGTCCCTCTTCAGTGCCTTGCTCTGGCTCTCTGTGGGTGGCCCCGTCTTTTTTGGGACGGCCGTGTCCCCGGCCCTCTTCTCGGGATCCCCGACTTCGGGCTCCTCTTCCTGCCTGTAGCGTGAGGGCAGGTCATGAGCATGGACATTGCCCCCCGCCCCAGCCCGCCCAGCCCAGGGGGGCTCATGGCAGTCACTCAGGGCAGAGGTGTGGCCCGAGGACCCTCTGCCAACACCCCTCCTCTGGAGCCTTCCTCCGGGCCCCTGCCCCCTCTCTGGGCTCCCTGCTGCCTCTGCCGGCTGCTCGTTCTGGCTACGGCGTCTTCTCTGACGGCAGCCAGCCCGGGGCTCAGCCCTCCAGCTCATGCTCCTCTCTCCAGGCCCCCTGGGCCACCTCCTCAGCCCTAGAGCCCAAAAGACCCTCAGAAGAGGGCAGTTCCCAAGCCTGTCCCCACAGGCGTGACACGTCTCCCGGGCGGCACGTCCAGGCCCTGCCCCTGCCCCCTGCCCAGCCCACGTCCACCTCAACACGGCAGCTCAGCCCTTCTGGACCAGCTTAGAAATTGTGGCATCATGTGATGCCCTTTTGAGCCCTTCTAGGGCAAACCACCCACACTTGCCTGACACGGGCTTCGGCGTGGAGGTGACCCCTCCCCAACTCCTCTGCAAGCCCCTAGTTCTAGCCCCTCGGTGCCTTTGCCAGTTCCTCCCACCAGCCTCCCTCCGTCTCCTGCTTCCACTCTTGCCCCCTCACCCCTCCACTGTCCAGCTGCAGCTGTAGGGCTGCGTGTCACCAGGTTCTGCTTGACCAACGCCCCCCACTTCCTGCGGAGTCAACTGGACACCCTGTCCACGGCCCCCAGGGCCTCCCTGCCCTGGGCCCAGCCCCGTCTCCCTGTCTGCACCGGCTCGTCCTCCTGCAGCCCGTTCCCTCGGGTACCCCCGGCTCCTCCTCCCTCCCTTTCCCCAGGCCCAGCTCCAAGGCCCTCATCCACAGGGCCTCCCTGAACCCCGCTGCCCCTGGGCTTGCTCCTCATGGCACAGCCCCTGCCCTGTGACTTCTTTGCCAGCCTTGACCCCCAGGATGAGCTGCACGGGGTGTGAGGCTCTCCTGCTTACTCAGCGTCTGCAGAGGCGCCCCTGGTTCGGGGCAGGCGGGACCCTCTGGCCTGCTCTGATGCTGCAGCACGAGGCCCCACGGCAGCTGTCCCCGTCCTCAGCGCAGGTCCTGCCCCTGGCCACAGCTCCTCATTCTCACAGTTGGCTCAAGGCACGGCTTCTCGGGAAGATCCCCAAGACCTCAGGCCAAGAAAGCCGGGGCTCCCTGGTTCAACCCGCCCGCGCCTGTCCACCTTCAGACCCGCAACCTCACTTACGCATCCATCTGGGCCGGCCCGGCCAGGGGTCGGCACTGCTCAGCACCCTGTGCACGGCTGCTGACCTGGTCACGCTGGTGGGAAGGCAGCCTCTCCGTGGGCCGAGTCTCTGGGGTGTCCTGAGCCCCTGTGTCGGGCGCTGGAGGCTCTGGGCTGCCCTCGGCCCCTGGCGTCTTCCCCTGGGCCACCCCGCCGGGTGTGGGCCCCCACCTGTGCATGGGGGGAGGGTGCCAGGCTCCAGCAGCGCCCGCCCGGCCCTCTCCCGACACACCCTTCCTCTCTCCGGGACGGGACAGCGGGCCTGGGCCTCTGGGGGAGTCGGTGAGTGCACCCTCCGCCGAGGCACACGGTCACTTACGAGGTCCCCTGGGCAAGTTCAGACAGGAAGCTGAGCTCCATGGTGCTGTCTCCAAGGCCACTGCGCTGGCCACTTGGGTGAGGAGGGGGCCTCTCCGTGGGCCATCCTCCGGAGACGGTGGAAGGGTCTGCTCCCGGGGACTCCCACCCTGGCCCAGGCGCCCTGAGGTCTTGGGCAGCTGCGTCCCCTGCCGTCCTCTCCTGCCTGCAGCATGAGGGGACAGGCCAGGCTGAGGCAGCCAGGGACCCACCCCCACGCAGCCCGCACACCCAGCCCGGGGCACCCAGTCTCCCAGGAGCGGGGCGAGCTCAGCCTCGGGGAGCACCCATCAATTCCCACACTGTCAGCTGCACAGGGCGGGGACAGGCCTCTTCCGGAGGGGGGGGGTTTCCCTGCGCTGGGGCCACGCACGGCAGGTCTGGGACATGTTGCTGGGAGGAGTGACAGGAGGAGGCCAGGGACCAGGACGGAATGACCACAGGGGACCAGCCCTGCTCGCAGGAGCACAGGTCTCCCGGGCACTCACGTGGCCACCTCGGGTGGCCCGGGCACCGCGCTGGGCAGGGCAGAGCTGCGTCCATGGCTGCTGGGCTCCTGGCACCCCGGAGGAGGGTGGGGCGCCTGGGGGGCAGCTCTGTGGGTCTCTAGGCCCCCCCTGGGCTGCCTTGGAGGAGGGCACCCAGGGTCTTGGACGTCCACACTCTGCCACAAACTAGGGGCAGCCAAAGTTGTACGGCCACTGCCAGAAGCTGGAAGGGCAAGAGGAAATCTCCCCTGGAGCCCTGGAGGCGGCTGCCCTACGTCACCTTCATTTCAAACCTCTGGCCTCCGGAACTGAGGGGAACACGTTTTTACTGTTTTACGTTGCTGAGTTTGTGGTACTTTGTTCCGCAGACCCAGGGCACTAAGACACGTGTCCATTGTACAGAGGGCCCCGCAGGGCACGGGCTCAGGTGGCCTCTCCTCCAGCTCTGGCAGGCATCGGTGGAACGGGCATCCGGAGCAGGTGGTTCCTGGGGCTCCGGGGTGGGAGTCCCTGCAGCAGGCAGGGCCAAGCCGCAGCCCCTGACACTGCCCGGCCCCAGCCCCCTCCCAAGTTAGTAAATGAAAAGCCACACTGCACCCCAGGGTAACGCCCAGGAGTAGCCCCACTGGGCGCTCCAGGCGGATCCCCTCAGAGCTGACGGCTCGTGGGGGGCGAAACTCGTGCTGCAAACTCGACCACAGGGTGCCCCGTAGCTGCTGCCGCAGAGGATGGGGTGTCTGTCCCGGAGAGGGGGACGGAACCCCAGGGACATGGCGCGCGGGCACTGATCGGGCAAACACACTTCCTTAGGGCCTCAAGAGGAGTTCGCAGAATCCCTGTTCAGCTAAATGCTGCTTGACCCGTTAAATGTTAATGACTAAGTTTTCATTTCTACAGGTCTTTTTATCCTCCCAAATGAAGTGTTTATAAAAATTTCTTTTCTCCCCCTATTCTCAATTTCAACTTCCATGCCTCTTAAAAACGTTAAAACACTTCTTTGTTTGAGAATTATCTGAAGTTCCTGGGGGACAGCATCTTGCTGTTTTGCCCACTTGTTCGTGGCGGATCATTTCCTCGGGGAGTTTGCAAGCTCCTTTCAACGACCGTGTCTGCACAGAGTGTGTGTGCCCTGCGTCAGAGCCTCACCCCGTGTCCCCGGGGGACCCCCTTTCTTCAGTTTTGCAGTGGGAAGCTCCTGGACCCTACACACACTTTAAGCTCAGACCCCCATGAAAGCAAGCCCATGGGTACAATTTCTCAATGGAAGCTTGTGGTGGCTTGGAGCTACGTACCCCAGAAAAACATGTCCTTAATCTTGACCCACTCCTGTGGTGTGGACACCTGTGAATACGACCCTTTGAGGAGGGTGACCCAACTGCATCAGTGTGGGTCTTAATCCTATTGATGTGACCTAACAGAGAAGCCACAGAGAGAAGCCAGAAACCAGGAGTCCCCAGAACCTGGAGAAGACACCACCATGTGCCTTGCTGAGGGACAGAAAAGCCAAGGAAGGATCAAGGATGGCCGGCAGCCAGCCCCAGAGCACCACAGCCTTCAGGGAGAAAGCATCACCCTGACTCTGGACTTCTCCCAGCCTCAAAGCCAGGAGCCAGGAAATTCCCACGGCTGCAGCCAACCCCTTGCAAGGCATTTGTTTGAGCAGCCGGGAATCTAAAACAAAATTTTCTCCCAGCAATGGATCTGATCAAGTTACAAGTTCCTGCACCTCTCCCAGGGGCCGAGGCAGGCTACTTCTAGCCCACCCTTCACCTGAGAGTTGAGCAGGCTGCACACAGAGTCGGGGATCCCATCACCTGTGTGTGTGGGGCCTGAGCCCCCTCCTTCCAGAAGATCACCTAAGAGTCACCGCTTTGGTTATCAGCACCGGCTCTCCTGAGGCCAAGCAGGCGGCTCTCTGGGGCCTCAGTTCTGCTTTACACACTTCCCCAGTTTCAGCCGTTGGGGGTGCCCCTCTTCTCGTGCCAGCTCAGTGACGCATCCAAAGGACATGTCTTACACGTTCTCCCACATCTCCCGGTGGATCATAGCAGACAGCGCCACAGGTCGTTTATTCTGCTTTCTGGCCAGAAAAGATCTATCCCTATTCTCCGTCTTTGTTTGGTAATTCATGCTTGTCTTAAATAAATGTATGTGAGCGCCCAAGCCGTTCTCCCCGTACCCCTGCCCTTGGCCCCCTCCAGGGTCACGTGTGTCTCAGTCCCCCCGGTCGCGGGCAGGTGGTGGGCGTAAACGCCGCGTGCACACATCTGATGGTGGGGCGAACCCTGGCTCTGCAGTGCGGGCACCCCCTCCGGGCAGGGGCTCCCCGCTCTCTGCAGGACAAGGCCCCCAGGCACTCACCTCTCCTTCTGGATAGGGCCGGTGTGCCCTCCCTGGGGGTGGAGGACAGAGTCCGCCTCGGGGGTCTCCCTCCACACTTCCGGAGGAGACGCCTTCTCCTCTGGGGCGGCCGCATCCCTGGTCGTCGTCCCCACTTCGCCACCAGGCCGGGGCTCCCGCCTGCACCGCGAGGGGACCGAGCCCAGGCTGAGGGCGGCCGCCCTCCCACCCTCCCCTGCCTGACCCCAGAGGCTTCCTGAGGCCACAGCTGGAGCCCGACAGGCCCCCCGCGGCCTCCCTTGCTGCCCCCAGAGGAATCTCCCAGGGGGAGGGTCCCGGGCTCCCCGGGCTTCGGGGGTCTGCGTCCCCAGTGCGTCCTCAGCATCTGCAGGGCCCACCTCCTCCTGCCCCTCCCACAGCTATCCCACGGGCTCAGGCCCCCCACTTCTCACGTGGGGTGCCCCTTATGCAGAGTGTGCGTGGTAACACCAGGTGACTTCAGTGTACGCGAGTGTCAGAGAGAACGCAGGCTGCTGACGGCCCCCCACCCCTTCCCTGCTATAGAACATTCCTGAAACCACAGCCCAGGGGTGTGTGTGGCCAGGACAGGACCAAGTGGGGGGATGTGCAGGGGTCAGGCCAGGACTGACCCTAACGCACCCCACAGAGCTGAGCCCACCTGGCACCAAGGCTGCCCTGGGACCCCCAGCGGTGCCTCCTGGGCAAAGCCCTGGCTCCGGCAGTTCTCAGCCCCTCCCTGCTGTCCCCTGGGGGGCAGCAGCTGGGACTCTCCTGTGTGCACCCCCCAGGTGCTGGTTGCACCTCCTTCCCTGCCCCCCAAACCCTCCACCACCTGGGGCCCAGATCACAAGCCCACCTGTCTCCACCGTCCTCACAGTGATACATCAGCAGGTAAGGGATCTCGCACCTGCGGGTGAGGGGGTGGGATGTCACACCTGAGTGGTGTCCTGCTCGAACCCCCGCATGCCCCGGGATACACCCAGCTTGCCCCCATGGCATGTGGGGACCCCGCGGGAGCCTGAGCCACCCACCCACCAGCCATGCACCCTGTACCCCAAGTCTCCACCATCTCCTCTGCCAGATGGGGGTGGGGGTGGGGTGGGAGGCAGGGGGCACAGCCTGTCCCATCCTTGGGGTCCGTGGTTGAAGCCTGACCCCACAGCCTAATGATGCCCTTGGGGGTGGGCACCCCTCAGCCACCAGAGCCCCCGGGGTCACCCAGGGAGGGCCAGAGCTCCAATCGGAGCCTCTACCCCACCTCCCCGAGGAGCACCCAGCAGCCGTACCTGCATGTGTCAGGCCGAGGTGAAGTTCCCATCTAAGGAGAAGAGGGGGGCTGTGAGGGCGTGGCCTGCCAGGGTCGCTCCCCCCCCTCTTCACCTCTGCCGTCTGCTGCGCCCGAGCTTGGCTGAGAGACCTGCCTCCTCCAGCTGGGTGCCAGCCCTGAGCCCTGTCCCCCTGGCACTGAGCCCTGGCCCTGAGCCCTGGCGTCTAGTCACCCAGCTGCCCACAGCCATCCTGCCCTGCCGTCCTCCAGGCCACTCAGCTTCAGCCTGTCCCTTCCCTCAAACTGGCTCCCCTGTTCTTTCCTTTTTCTCAAGAATTGATTTTCCAGGGTTGCTTAAATTCTCTTAATATTTTTTTTTAAACAGAGAAATGCAGCATTTTCAGAATTTAAGAAATAGTACTTTTTTTGCTGAAGAAATAACTCTTGAAGAAACAGGTCTCCACAACTCTGCACAGCAGCAAAAGCTGCATGAAGCCTCGGCGTCACCCTCCCCTCAGTTAGGCTCAGCGGGCGGGATGACGGAGCCTTCCAGAACCAGCAGGACCCCAGGCCGCGAGGGGGGCACTCACGCGCTGCACCTGCTGGTCGTTGAAGTGGTACCAGTGCTCCTGGCCGCGGGGCCGGACGAGGGCCGTGTAGTGGCCACCGCTGCAGTCCCCCGAGTGGTTGCACATGGCATAGAGATGGTAGCGCTTCTGCTCCTGCGGGAAGTGGGGTGCAGAGGGCGTGGGGGCTTGTGTGCGCCCGGCCACGCTCCAGGATGTCAGACGTAGCCCAGCTGGCCGGGGCTGGGTGTCCAGAGGGGGTGTGCTGCCCGTCCTGGCCCTCCCCAGCATCTCGACGGTGGGCACGGGGAATCCACACACCCATGGGGCTCCCATCGGGGCCCTGATATCCCAGCTGGGGGGGCGGGTCCCTGGCCCAGGGCCAGATCGGGAGGCAGCCCCCCAAGAACGGAGCAGTTCCCAGCAGAGACCAGCCACTCGGTGCACAAAGCCCAGCTCAGGGCCCTCTGTCTGGGGCTGGAGCTGGGACTCAGGTCCCAGGGGCTGAGGAGACGGGACCCCCGCAGAGCCTGTCTTCAAGGCCCAGCCACGGGCCACCTCCTGACCCACCCACCAGGCACAGCGGTCACATCTTCCTAATTCCACTTTTGTGCTGGGGTCTCCTGGAGCCAGGACTGTGCCCACTCCATGCACCTCTCCTCTCTGTCCTGTGGGGTCTGCACCCACCTCAAGGGCACCCTGTCTTCCTGTGGGGTCTTTGCCTGCCCCACGTGCACCCCCTTCCTCACCATCCCTCCATGGTCAGCACTGGCTCTGCCCAGGCTCAGCAGGTGTTTACTGAAGGAAAGGGAGGGTGACAGGGCAAGCTGCCGGGAAAAGGAGCCAGGTGCTCACCGGGGCTGGGCTGGGCAGGGCCCCACGAGGATCTGCGGAGTGAGATGGCTCCGGCTCCTTGGGACCGATTTGCAGGGTCAGCACTTCGGAGACACGGAAGGACTCCTGAGTTTTGTGAAACCTTCCGTCTTCAAACGTCAGCTCCCTGACTTGCAGAACCAGGATCTCGGGGAGGCGCAGGAAGCGCTTCTCCTAGAGCGGGCGAGGCGGGGATGAGCCGGGGAGCCCCACGTGAGGACATCCTGAGCTCCAGAAAATCCTCGGGAACCACCTGCCCCAGCCCCCGGCCTCCCCTGGGCCAACTCCGGTCTGCACCGGCCCTGCGCTGCTCGGAGAGGGCACTCGCCAAGCCCGGAGCCCCACGCACGGCCCGGGAGAGCTGCCACCCGGCCTGGCCCCGGCGGGCTGTGGGGAGACAGGACTGGGGGTGGAGCAGCCCCCCACACCCTCTGCAGTCCCCAGGTCTGCTGGGCACACACGGGGAGCTGGCTGGAGACGGACACTCGGAGGACGCCAAGGGATGGATTCCTGCCTGCGGGGGCTGCCTGTTTGGACCAACCCTCCAGCTGAAGGCAAAAGCTGGCAATACAGAAACACACTTGCCCAAAGGATCAAGAGTTAACAGGTTTTGTGAAGCCCGGTTAGCACCAAAGGAGGGTCTGCGGGGTGCCTTTCCAGCACCCTATGGAGCAAAGCAGGAAGAGCCAGCAGCCAAAACAAGACAGGAGCAGGTAACTGAAAACAAGTACTGGCTATAGAAACAAGATAACACCTCTTGTAACATTTACGATAAATACAGAATCAAAATACACAGTAGCAGCGGCATAGGAATTGAGAGGGAGGTGAACACACAGTCCTCCAGCTGCTGGAGAAGAACCAACAAACCTCAGACCAAGAAATCAAGACAGCGCGGCACACACGTGGAGGTTAACTCCAAAGAGTTTGAAGGGAAGAACAAAACTCTCAACACAAAAGAAACCAGGAAAGGAGAGAGAAAAGAATGTGAAGTCAGCAGGACGAACAGAAAACACCTAGTGAGGTGACAGATTAAAATCCAGGTATAAGTAATTACATTTAATGTAAATGAAATAACTGCACTCATTAAATGACAGACATTTTCAGAGGGAATAAAAAAGACAACTATATGCTGTTTAGAAGAGAACTACACAAGACACTGGAATTCAAACAGGTTGAAAGTAAAAGGATTGAAAGAGATACACTATGCAAACACGACCCAAAGAAGGCCACAGTAGCTACATAAATGTCAGAATGAGATGGCCTTGAGACAAAAGCATAACTAAATAAAGAGGAGAAATTAGTGAAACTAAGGAACTAATAAAGAGGAGAAATTAGTGAAATAGAAAACAAACCTACAAAAAATCAACAAAGCCAAAGTCAGTTTTTTGAAAGGACTTAGAAAATTGATATACCCTTAATGAGACTTATCAAGAAAAAAAAGAGAAGGAACAAGATCAGGAATGTAAAATAAATAATTGAATGAATTAGTTAAAAGACATCATGGCAAATCCTATATCGTTAAAAGAAAGTATTTAAGAGGCTATTACACACAATTTTACTCTAGAACTTTGGAAAATCTAATTGAAATAAACAAAATCCTGGGAAAATACAACTTACTGAACTATCACACAAAGAAATAGAAGATATGAAGAACTATATATATATCTGTCTACACACACATACACATACAGCTATGCATAGATATATATTTGTATTAAGGAAACTGAATGCATTAACTGTTATTAAAACCATCCCAGGAAGAAATAAAAAATACTTGAGACTCAGAAGGCTTTTCTGGCAAGTTCTAACAAGACTAAAAATAAGTCCAATCTTACACAAATTACCTCTGGGAATAGAATAAAGAGGAAACATTCTCCAACCAATTGTTTAGCTGAAATATTGATTCTAAACGGACATCTTTTACCTTATTCAAAGATCTACTTTGAGAATTTTCTGTTCTGCTAATTACTTGTCTCCTAACCCTGCAGGCCACTGCTTAAAGCCGTGTACACTTACACACTCACACACACACCTGCAGTGATCACATTACTGCTCTAATAAGACGAAGGCTGGCTGCTTCTCTTCTGTCCTCTCATAAAAATATTCTTTATTATTATCATTCTTTATTTTTTCAAATGAGCATTTGAACCTAAAGTTCCTAAAGAAGTTTCACTGGGATTTTTTAGTGGAATTGTATTCCTTTATAATAATTTTGGGAAACTGTTTCCTGTATAATACCACCCTCTTCAGAATTACAGAAACCTCCACGGATCTCATCTTACTGACTCGAGTCAAGTTGTCTTTACAGAAGTCTTGCCCATTCCCTGGTATGTTGATTCCGAGGTGTTTGAGAATTTTTTAGGGTGGTTGGGAAGGAGGGTTTCTTCCACTACTTATTTCCGGCTGGTTAGAATAAAGGAAAATGGTCCATTTTGTGTATCAACGTGCCAGGTAACAACAGCGGGCACTTATATTAATTTTGATGCATTTTTTGGTCAAAATAGCAGGGTTTTTTGGTAGTTGCTTGTTTGGGGCACACAGTTATTTTATGTGCTAACTGGCACTCTCCCTTCCCAGCATTTGTGCTCCTGTTTGGTCAGTGGGCAGTGGGTGGGGCGCACCATGAAGACCCAGTGAGCACGGGAGAAGCTCAGCATTGGCATGTGACCCACTCGGTGTCCCCAGGGGGCCCACTCGGAGCGTCCCTGCGCACAGAGAAAATGCCACCCCTCCGAGGACAGGAGCCCCGGGAACTGACCTCAGCCAGGCAGGAAGCAGCGGAAGAGGAAGGGCCCTCTGCCCAGCGGAGAAGGGGGGCTCGTGGAGGTGGGGGTGCCAAAGGGCAGGGAGAAGGCCCGGGCGGCCAGGCAAGGATGCCACCAAAAGACAGTGAGTAGGACACGATGGGGTCGGAGTGAGGTGGCCCCGGTCAGGAGGGACCATGCCGGCTGCCCAGCTGGCCAGGACAGAGGGCAGCCTCAGGCATAGAGATCCCCCTGCCCACATTGCAGAGAAGAGGGAAGGCGGGGACTATTTTGTTCTTCATGTTAGGGATGAGAGAACTGAGGCACCGAGAGTCCAGCTCATTTGCCCAAGGCCACACAGCAAGCACTAGAGTGAGTCGAAGGGGCTTTGCCCTTCTTAGAATGACTGGGTCCAGCCACCCTGACGCCGAGCGCCACTGCAATTCTGTGCCTGTTTGTCACGTGGCATTATTGTAGCCGTGGCTAACTGATACAACATCCGAGGTATGACTGTGTTCTACGGGACCCCTCACTAAAGTGCTACAGCCTCGGCCCATACAGGTACCCCACTACGGGGCTCCTGAAGCACCCCGACTACAACATGTGACCCTGAGAGATGTTTGATGGGGCTTTTACTCCTTTCCCCCTCCTGCTCACCCAGCTTACCCCACCCTCCACCCCCCACCCCCCAGCATTGAAGAAGCCCCGGGATGCCTGGGCCTGTCGGGGTACTGGGGAACCAGTGGCTCCAGCATCTGCCTGACTCTGCTCCCTGGAAGCTCTTCTGAGCCTGAGGGACAAAATTTCTCCATTTCCTGGTTAAACGCTCCCAATTCCTTCACTGCCCCTGCCGACACCCACCCACCTCCCCACAATGCAACTGAGGGGTGGTCATGGTGGGAAGCTGCTCAAGGGCTGACCCCAACCACCCCTTCCAGCCACCCCTACCCCCATGCTCATCCTCCCAGCATCAGGGCCCCCCCAGGGCAGCGGAGAAGCAGGCCAGGCCTTCCAGCCCCCACCTCGGAGGCTGGAGTCTTGCAATTGCAGTGCTCGCAGAAGAACAGGTTGTCTTCGTCGTCAAAGTTCTGGATTTGGGGGAAGCTCAGAGCACCTGTGTCCTGTAGAAGAACAAGGAGGGAGGCTGGGGTGTCTAGGGGAGCCGTGCCCTGGCCCTCAGCCCCCTGCCGTGGGACGGATCGAGCGAGAGCTAAGGAAGGAACTCCTGGGGAACGAGCCTTCCGTCCAGGCATTGCCCCCATGCCCACCGCAGCTGCCCATCCAGACTGTCTCGGGGCCAAGGCTGGGGCTCCACCCACCTCCGTCCAGTGGCCCGACAGAGGCCAGTGAGACCACCCCTCCAGCTTTTTATTTCACAATTTTCAAATCTGCAGAACAGCTGAAAGAGGGTAAGTGAAAGAGGGTGCACTGAGCCCCCGGCAGCCCCCACCCGGACACGCTACATCTTACTCCCCCCTCCTCTCCAGCAGGTGTCTGCATGTGCATTACGTGTACCCTCGGTGATCAGTAAGAAATCGGGGTGCTGCTCTGAAGACACGTCCAATGCCACTCCCCAAAGCCTTGTCCCCGTGGGTCCGGCCCCACTGCTGGGTGGATGTCGCAGCAGGAACTCCAGTGGGGCGACTGAACTCCCCTCCAGGGCTCCCCTGCTGACCCGGTGACGCTCTCTGAGAGGAGCCCGCGGCCCCACACCCCCAGCCCGGCACCACCATAGGCTCACGATGGTCTTAACTCCTCACGGGAATCCTTCCCATACCCTCCCCATTCTCCACTCTCTCTGATGCTCCAATGCCCCCACGTGGTGTCCATTTCCAGAGGCCCCACTGCCCTTACACACGGCCACATCCTTGCTTTCGGGCACAAGAGGATCCAGGACCCTTGACCCTTCCCTGCCCCTGGCCTGGAATCTGCTGCTCCTATGAAGGGCCCCCCTTCTTTGAGGGGCTAAGATGGGGATTCTAAAGGCAGCTCAGACCTGTGGTTCCTGCCAGCGCTCGGGGTGGACATCGGGTTCGTGGCCCCGCCGGCCCCCACCTGCCCCAGCTCTCCCCAGTGCTCCACTGACGTGCACAGCGTCTCCCCAAATGGTGCCACTGTCCCCTTTGCTCCCGTGTTCTGCTGCCGGGGAAAGCCCCGTCGGACCGCAAGCCCCCACCCCTCACCCCACCTCCCCTCACCCTGGCGGGTGGGCACCTGAGGACACGTGCTTTGCGCCCCACGTACCCCAGCCCAGGGCTGGCCGTGACCAGATGACCTGGGTGAGCGTCCCCCACCTGTCCCAAGTGCCCGGGGGCAGGATTCTGGCATCTGTGCCCAGCACAGCAGGTGGCACATATGGGGTGGGGGGGCCTCGGCCGGGCGGTGAGTGGGAAGAAGGAAAGGAAGGATGGTGCACTCTCTGGCCCACCCTTTCGGCACATGGGCACCCCCTGGCCACCTCCTGCAGGCCACTGGGAAGGGCTGGGTACCTGGTACAGTCCAGTGGGGTCCTGGCTCGGCTCTTGGGGCCCCTGCTCCTCCTGGACACCACAGAGCTGGGCGTGGGAGGCCAGGGGGAGGAGCAGCGTCCCACCCCCAGAAGGGATGTGGTCTTCGCTGTGACACACTGAGCACCTGATGACCTTCTCCACTTCACTCTGAAACACCTGCACGGAAAGGCCAGGTCACACCTGACGGCGGGCTTGGCCCCCCATATCCCCCCAGGAGCTCTGGCCCCACTCCCAGGGAGGCAGGCTGTGCAGGACCGTCCTCCGTGTCCCCTGGCCCCTCTGCCTGGTGGAAACGCTGCCCAGCCACCCATGAGCATCCTGGGGTCTTGCTAGCAGGGTGCACTTCCTGTGCTCCAGGAGGAAGGGCAAAGCCTCTGGGCTTTGGCCACATGGGCAGTGCCCCACCAAGGCCCTGGACTTCTGCCCCATTAGGGAACTGAGTTGACCTCTGACCCCACCCTATCCTAGTGTGGGGCTCTGGAGACTCCCAGGGACCCCATGGGGTGGTCTGGCTGAGCCCCTGAGGGGGTGGAATCCGGAGGCTTCCTCAGGGCGAGCTGCAGGGACTGCCCATCAGATGAGGTGGTGCCGTCCATGGGCGATAAACACCCCCACCCTGGGACCCCCACCCTGCCAGCCTCCCCAGGGCCGACCTCTAGCTCCACAGCCTTGGGCTTGGCCTCACTGTGGCTGTTGGAACAAAGAATGATGAAGGCCTCTGCCTGCTGGAGCTGGGGTGCAGCGGGCAAGGGTCAAGTGCTTGGGCAGTGCCGGGCCCCGGCACAGCCAGACACGCTGACAGGTCAGGGCTCCGGGCACCCGGGGTCCCCAGGGGCTTCTCAGAGAAGGACCCCAGTCCCTCCTGCACATTGCTCCACCCTTGAAGGCGGCGACCTGGAGCCCCGCAGCACCCTGGCGGCTCTCCCAGCCCCCACCTCCCACGTGACCCCCCCACACCACCCCCCACCTACCTCCTGCAGCTCCTTCCGGCCCAGGCTTTGGAGCAGGAGCAGAAACGCCTTGCCCACGTCCTGCTGGCCAACTGCAGGGCACAGGCAGAGCCAACTCAGCCCTGGGGCACCCCTCAGCCCACCCCAGGCCCCTGGGTCCTACTTCCCCCCATTCCAGAGCTGGGGCCCCCTGTGGTGGAGCAGCTTCCCCACCTGCACCGTGACCCCTGTGTGGCCACCCCACCCCCTCTCCATGTCTCCCCATGGCCCGACCCCACTGGCCAGCCTCACCTTCCCGGGGCACGTCCTCCCTGCCCCTGACTGTCCTCTGGACACCCCCAGCCCCTGCCCCAGAGCTGCGGCCTTGGGGTCCAGTGCAGACCCCACGGCGGGCCGAGCCTGTGACCTCCTGGTCTCGAAGTCCCCCTGCCACAGACCCTGTCCTGGGCCAGGAGCACCCCTGCAGCCCTTCCCCAATTCCCCCTGGACAGCCTGTACTCGGGCCCCAGGTGCACTCACAGCCCAGCCTCAGGCAGGAGGGGAGGTCCCGCGTGGGCACGGGGCCGCGTTGCTTCTGAAGGTCGCTGAAGATCTGCTTCAGCGTCTGCTCCAGCCTGGAGGACTTGGGCAACGACTGGATCCTGCGGTCAGAGAACAGCCTGGTGTCTGCTCCCCCGGCAGCCAGGCCGCCCACCCGGCCCCCTTCCCAGGATCAGCCCCATGCTCACCTATCCAGGAACTCGGGGGTCAGGAAGAGACACTGCAGCAGGGCATTGAGGTAGCAGGTCAGCCCTTGGTTGATGAGGCCCACAAAGGTGGGGCTCCCTTGGTCTCCGCCTGGGGGGCAACAAGCAGAGCCTTCTGAGAGAGTGGACCAGCCCGCAGGCACAGGGAGAGCCCCCAGTCCTCCCCTCTCTTTTTGCACTGGGCCTGGGCCTTCCACCCTCCTGTACCACTGTGCCAGCACCCCAGCCTCCTGGGGTGTCTGAGGTAGCCCCCTGCAGGACGTTAGGGGGCTGACACCATCCCAGAGGGAGCCCACCACCCTGCCCCCGGCCCAGGGATCCAGCAGCTTCACCTGCAAGAACCTCGGTGTCCACAGCCTCCACGTCCATCCGGCCTGCCGTGACAAAAGCCTCTGTACCCACACGTGCCACCCATACCCTGGCCAGCACTGGGAGGGGCTCTACTAAAGCCAAAAGTTCTGCCTCCTCCAGACAGCCCCACTCCCGCTGGGTGGAGGGGCACCATCCCACCCTGAGGACAGGGACATCTCAGAGGAGCTCTGAGCCCCCGGCCCACATGGGCCGGACACCATCCCCCGGGGCCAGGCAGGGGGTGTGGACTTGCCTCCTCCCCCCAGTCCTGCAGAGGTGCTGTCTGTGAGGATCAGAGATGTGATCCTATCCAAACAAGTCCTCGCATAGTTCCCAATGCCTGACATTTTTGACTTACAGGATTTCTCTGCAGGCACCAAAGAACCAGGACCCGCTGCTGGGAAGGGCCTCCTGACTGGAGTGGAGCACAGAAACAAGGGTGGCCTCCTCTGAGCCAGGGCACCCAAAGATCCAAGGGGAAGCCAGGGCCCAGGAGGCAGGAGCTCAGGCCAGCAGGAGCAGTCGCCTCCCAGCCACTGCCCAATGCCCCAGGACAGGCCTGAGATGGCCGGGGAGACACGCTGGGGGGTGCACAGGGAGTCAGCTCTCTCCCCCAAGGTGCAGGGTCCCCTGGCCCCTCTCTGAAGGGCCACCTCAGCACAGCCAGTTCATCTTTGCCTTCAGACAGGCATCGCAGGCGAGCACCAGGACAGAAGGGCAGGAGAGGGCCTGGCAGGCTGTCCTCCGGCCCGCACCCAACTTTCCCGCACGTCGAAACAAAGACACACCCGGCAGGGAGAAAAGGCAGGAAGAAAAGGCAGGGAGGGCCAGAGCAAAGGAAACGCTTAGAAATGAGGACAGAACAGAAAGTCCCTAACACAGAAAACAACGCGGCCCGCGGCCTCACCCTTCTGGATGAGAGGTTCCCGGGACCTCCAGCCTTTGCGCGGGCGCCCGGCGTCGGGGAGGCAGCGCTGTGCGAGGCGGCGGAGGTGACCTCTCATCGCGGCGCCGCGAGCGGGGAGCCGGCGGGGGACGGCGGGCCCCTTCCTAAGCCCCGCCCCCCGCCGCTCCCCCTCCTCACCCCCAGGGGGCGCCCCGCTGTGGCCTTGGGGCCGACCGGGGTCCCCACGTCGGGGCGGGGGTGCTGGCGCCCCGGGGGGGGCTGGTGGCTCCTGGGAGCGCGCACCGGGGCCCGGCACGCAGCTCCTGACCAACCAACTCATCCCGCTGGCCCCGGGGAGCGGCGTCCAGGGAAGGGGAAGTCTGGGCGGCCTCCCCAGCAGACGGGTGGGAAACTGAGGCCCAGAGGGCGTGAATGACTTTCCAAGGGCACGCGGAGGCAGCGCGGGGGCCCGGGTGAGCGCACCGCCTGCCCTCCTGCTCGCCCCGCTCTGGGTGGCTCCGCAGGCACCCGGCGCCTTCCGAGCCTCGGGCCAGCGCCTGGGCCACTCCCACGGGCTGGGGTGGGGGCCCGGGCGGCGTGCCCAGCGCAGGGGACAAGTCCACGGTGTGCGCCGGGGGAGGGAGCGGGGCGCGCGGCGGGAGCAGTTTCGGTTTTGCTTCTCTTCTGGGGACCGTTTCCGAGAACTGCCGGCCCCGGGCCGTGTGCAGGACCCGGTGGGGGAGGCCGGGGAGGAGGCTGATAAACAAAATCCAGAGGGCGCGACGGGAAACGCCTGCGGGCGGAGCCCCTTGGCCCCCAACCAAAACCTAAATAAGTTCCCATCCCTTGCAATCGCTCCGCTTCCCCGGGAAACAGTTTCAGTCACCCAAGCAGGGGGGCGACTCTCTCCTTTAAGGACCGCTTTAGGCGATGGGGTGGCCTTACCGGATTCCACCCCATACGCCCTGCTCTGTTCAGCGGATTCCTCTCCTCCTCGAGGCCACTGGGGTCTCCCCAAGCCAAGAATTCATTCAAAACAACTCTCGAGGTATAACCAAATTTTGTTTCAGTTTTTATATTAAAAGAGCCAAAAAGAAAAAAAAATTTCGCTCTCTTGCGCCAAGGGCCCCTGCCCCGCCCACCGGTGCCCTTCTCGCTGCAGATAGACAAACAGCCACAGATAGACAGTCTCCCGGGGAAGCCTGAGGGAGGTGCCCAGGCCTGCCCCCAGCACCCAAAACCACCCCCGGCAGAGGAGACCCTGCGAGAAGCCTGGTGCTGACTGGCCTCTGCGCACCCCAGGTCCTGGGTGGGGGTGGTGCTGCCTGGGGGGGCGCCCCCTTCCCAGCCGCAGAGCACCCCGGGAGGCGCTGGGGCCCCAGCCGGGCGTCCTGAACATCTGCCTCCACTAGCTGGGTTAGTGGTCACCCCGCCCCGGACCATTCTGCAGGAGGGGACACGGAACCTCAGGGAGTGGGGCCTTGCTAGGGTCCCCAGCAGCGAGAAGGGCGCCCGGGTGCGAGGACGCTGCAGGGGGACCCCCTTCGGAGCCGGCCCGGGCTGCAGGACCCCCGCTCCGCTTCGTGCCCACTCAGCCTCGGTGGGCCCCTGGGCAGAGGGTGGAGGGTCAGGACAAGCTGCAGGGACAGGACCCCAGGGGGAGGGAGCACAAAGGGAGGGTGCCCTGGGGAGCGGGGTCCCCACCCCCACTCAGCCCCTCCCTGCTCTCTGCAAAGCTGACCCGGGCAGGAAGTGGGGGCGGGGCCCTCGGGGGGGGTGGAAGCCCCCTGCCTGCCGCCCTCAGCTCCCCAGCCCTGGGCCCTGCAGGAAGGAGGGCTGAGGCCAGGGGACAGGTGGCCCCACCATGAGCCTCTCTAAGACAGAGGACTCCGAGCCGCCGCTCAGGTTCGTGAACAGCAGAGACGAGATCACAGGTGAGGCCTGGGCCCTGGAGGGAGGGCAGAGCGCTGGGGCCTTTCTGGAACCTGGAACTCGGCACCTGAGGAGGCCCGAGCCCCCTGCGGTTCACAGACAGGGAAACGAGTCCCTGGGGTGGGAGGACGGGCTGCTGAGAGGTCCTGGCCGTCACCAGGTGGGCGAAGGGCAGCTCCGTCCCCTGTCCTGGGGTGACGGCCCGGCCTGGAGGCCCCTCCCCATGCTTCTTGGGCCCTGTTTTAGGCTCAAGGGGGAGTGGGAGACACAGGCGGGTGTGGCTCTGTGCCCCACGGAAGCCCCCAGGGACCCCGTGTCTGACATTGAGCCCAGAGACCCAGTGCAGCCGCCCGTGGGCACCAGGTCCCAGCCCCCACACCTGACCAGGCCCTTGACCCACAGGGGACGAGTATGACGGAACCCAGAGGGTGCAGATGAGCTGCGGGCACGGCGTGGACCCCGGCAGTCTGACGGCCTGGTGCCGCAGCCTCATCGACCAGGTAGGAGGGCGGGGCGGGCAGGTGGGGCAGGTGGGGCGGGTGGGGGTGGGCTGCGGGGCCAGGGGGACCAGTCAGGGGAGGGGCTGTGACCACGCCCGGCCCCTGGACAGGACAGAGACCCCCAGACGTGCCCTGTGTCCTGCCGTCCTTTCCAGGGCCGCTTCAAGCTCCACTGCCCTGCCGATGTCAACGGGGGCAAGTGTGAGGCCGAGTGGTCCTACCCGGAGGTGCGCCGCTGTGCCCTGCTGGACGACGCAGAGCAGGGAGAGTTTGAGCGGAAACTGGCCCTGACTGCGGCGAGACTCTACTGTGACTTTAAGGAGGTGGGTAAGGGTCTGCCCGGGGAGGGGCCTCAGGGCCCGACCCCAGCCCTGGAGAAGGCCACAAGCCCCCTCCGGCCCCGAGCCTGCACCTGCCCCCTGAGCCCGGGGCCCCTGCCTGCCCTGAGAGCCGGCCCTCCCCACAGTGCCCGCGCTGCAAGAGCCTGGTGGAGCGCAAGGACCTGAGCCACCTCCGGGTGCTGTGCACGATCTGCTCCGCCTCGCAGGGGAAGACCTACGAGTTCTGCTGGCAGTGCCTGCGGGCCTGGAAGGGGTCGGGCACGCCCTCTGACCACTGCGCCAACCAGGGCTGCACGGACCCCAACCTGCAGGTCCTGGCCACCTGCGTCACCAAGGACCTCCCTGGCAGCGAGATCCGAGGCTGCCCGTCCACCCGGGCCTGCCCCACCTGCGGGCTGCTCATCGAGCACAAGGACAAGTGCAAGTACGTGCTGTGCGCCCGCTGCCACGTGGAGTTCTGCTTCGCCTGCCTGGACGCGGCATCCACCTGCAAGGCCGCCAAGGGTGGGGCCTGGTACCAGTGGTGCGCCAAGCCCCTGGCCCCACGGCAGACCCGCATCCCCGTGTGGAGCCGACAAGAACAGACACAGTTACCCCAGGCTTTCAGAGGGATGTGCCGACCATCGTGACATTCCTGTGCCCAGAACCCCTCCTCTGGCCGAGGCCTGCATGGTCATCCCCTTCTCTGTGCAAATGACTCTTTTGGAAACAGGACTGCAGAGATTACTGACAGGAGCACACGAGCCCTGCAGATGCCCTTCTTGGGAGAGCCTGGGGACAGGCGGGAGCGGCACGTTGGTGGGTGTGGGGTGCACAGGGGTCTGGTAGCTCCTGGCTCCGACAGACGGAAACTGCAGGACAGTAGACCCAGGGCACAGGAGGCTGCCGGCTGCCCGGCTGGCAGATGAGAGGAGGGTGGATGGAAGGAAGGACGGCCGGGGTGACAGGTGGGCACACAGGTGCGGCATGAGTGGTTGATGCTGCTGATGGTAGGTACATGGAGACACGGGGGAGTAGGTTGAGGCTCTTCTGTAGCCCAGGAAAGGCCCTGTTCTTTTCATCTGTCTGTGGGTGGGGCCTTTTTATTAGGTTATTTCATTTGAGATGTGACCCACCCGTTCAAGGTGGGTCTTGATCCCCTTGCTGGATTCCTTTATAAGAGGACAAAAGAGAGACAGAAGCAAAAAGAGAAAAACACCCAAAGAAGTTTACAGAAAAACCAGAGACAGAGAATCCAGAAGGTGAAGCAACGAAACCCGCGAGAGAAGGATGAGTAGACGTCGCCGTGTGCTTTGCTGTCTCACAGAGGAGCCCAAGCTCCCTGGTAAACAGTCTTCAGGGAAGCCATCGTCCTGTTGATGCCTTAATTGGGACATTTTCATGGCCTTAGAGCTATAAATTTGTAACCTGATAAATCCCCATTGTTAAAAGCCAACCTTCTTCTGGTATATTGCATTTTGTCAGCTTTAGCAAAAAAAAATACATGGACACACAGTTATGTAAACAGTGGACGCACAGACAGAGAGATCTCAGTGTACATGGGTGTGTAGGTTTCCGTGGGGCAGGACTGACCTGCAGACACAGGTCCAGGTAAATGACCTCCCGAGAATCGCAGGCCGGGGCTGGACTCGAACCATCACCTCCTCGAGGCTGGGCGAGGCGGGCACTGCGGGGTCCCTGTTAGGGGCTCTGGCCTCTGACCTCTGGCCCTGGGCTCTGCCCCTCAGAAACCTCCAGGGGCATCTGGGGACTGAGGGCGCGGGGCTGGGCCTGGGGGAAGAGGAAGGTTTGGCGGAGCCCAGAGCTGGGGAGGGCCCGGCCCCGCCCACTTGCCCAGGTGCGCAGGGTGCAGGTAGAAGGCAGATCCTCGGCCCAGCCCCTCCCCACCTGCCGGCCTCCCGGAGCCATCTGTCCTAACTGCTCCAGTTACAATGGCCCAGGGGGCAGGGCCTGCCCCTTCTGGATTAGGGGACGGTTCTGCCCACCTCCCCATGAAAATCATGTCCCTGCCATCTCGGGGCCCTGGGTGGGGTCCAGTGTCACAAGCACATCCCTGGGGACCTGGCCCACGCCGGTCCCTCTCATCTCAGCACAGGGCCCTGCAGTCTGTGTCCCCCTGTGAGGGGGTGGGGGGCTGGGAGGGTCTGGGGGCGGCAGCCAGAGGGGCTCCAGAATACAGCTGCCCCGCCTCCTCTCGGGGGCCTGTGGGACGGGGACCCTCCACCCCTGCCCCCGCCCCGCCCTGGGGTGTCACTTTCCACAAGTCCGACCCCGGCTCCAAAGGCCTCTCCCAAGTGTGCCAGGCCAGGAGGACACAACCGGAGCAAGAGGCTTGGGGCTGGGCTGAGGCCGGGGGCACCCACCCTCCTGCTGGGCCCCGGCCTGCTCTGCCTCCCGCAAGATGCGTGTGTGTGTGCACAAGTGTGCATGTGTGTGAATATGTGGGAACGTGAATGGCATGTGTGTGTATTTAATTGCACATGAGGGTGTGTGGTTGCATTGTTTATGTTGCACACGCATGTGTGCTCAGACCCCCGGACTGAGGCCAGGGCCGTGGCTCGCTCCCTCGGGGCTGTTTGGGGTGGGGGCCGAGCTCATGGGGAACCGTCCTCAGAAGTGTGGCCAGAGCAGAGTGGGACCCACCGAGCAGTGAAAAGGACGCCCGAGGCGCCACCGTGGGGAGAGGGATTTGAATCCGGGGCTGGGACCGGGGCCTGAACCGGGAGTCCTGGGTCACATCTTAGAGTCTTGGCTGTGGAGAAGGGGCTTCCCCACCCCCACCTCCACCCTGTCGCCTGGAGCACCCCGAGGGGGGGTGGAGGCTGGGCGCCCCGTGCTCCTGGCCACGTGCACACCCCTGCCTGCATGGGGGCTCCCACGGGGGCCATGGAGACCAGGGGGCGGCTGGACACAGGGACACACACACACAGGGACACACACGCAGGGGTACAAGTACACAGGGACAGACACATGGACACATGCAGGGACAGACAGGGACACATACACAGAGACAGACACAGAGGGACACATGCAGGGACACACAGGGACACACGGGGACACACGCAGGGACACACAGGGACACACGCAGGGACACACACACACACACACACACACACACACACACACACACACCGAGCATTTCTCGGGAGCCTGGGGGGAGCCTGGAATTTCCCAGGGCCCAGGGCAGGGATTTGCCCTGGGAAAGGAAACTGAAAGGGAATGTCTGAGACAGGAAGGGCCCTGCCCCCCTGCACCCCCACTTCCGGCTCAGCCGCCCCACCCGGGCCAGAGCCCAGAGGCAGCGGCTCCCTGCCCCAGAGCAGCCAAGCACCCGGCGGCCCCGTGTGGCTGTCCGTCTGTCCGTCCGGCGGTCACAGGGGAAGATGGTCTACCAGGTGGTGGTGCACGGCTTCCGGAGCCGGGACGTGGTGGTGGACGTGGCCGCCTCGGAGGAGATGTTCAAGCAGACGAAGGTCAGCCAGCTCATGGTGCTGGTGGCCCGGAAGGTGCTCAAGTCAGGTGAGCAGGGAGGGGCCGAGGGTGCAGGGAGCGTCCTGGGTCCACATCCAGGGCTTCCGGACGGCCTGAAGCCTCTGGGGAGCTGGGGGTCCTCTTCCTGGGGGTTCCTCCTTCCTGGGAGTCCTCCTTCCTGGGGGTCCCGCTTCCTGGGGTCCTCTTCCTGGGGGTCCTCTTCCTGGGGGTCCTCCTTCCTGGGGGTCCTCTTCCTGGGGGTCCTCCTTCCTGGGGGTTCCTCCTTCCTGGGGGTCCTCTTCCTGGGGGTCCTCCTTCCTGCGAGCCCTCGATCTGGGGTCCATGGCCAGGTGGGGCTCGCTCTCGGCCAGAGGCTGCTTTCCTGGTCTGAATCCCCCTGAGACCCTGTGTCCCCCTTTCCGGAGTCTCCCCCCTCCTGCTTCTCTCCTCCGTCTCCCTGTGCCCCCAAAGGCGAGTGGGACGTGGCTGGGCCCCTGCAGTGTCGGGTGCAGGCTGCGGGGGGCGCTGCACTCAGGCTGACCAACGCTCCAAGGAGGTGCTGGGCGGCCCCGACCCTCAACTCTCTTGGGGAAGATGCTGTGCCCCCTTCCCTCCTGCAGCCGGAAGCCCCCCATCCCCTTCGTCCAGAGACCAAAACCCAGGCTGACCCTCACCCCATCATCTGGGGACCGAGACCAGGCTGTCACCCCCACCCCAAGGTCCAGGGACCTGGACGTGGCTGACCCTCGTCCCTCCCACCACAGAGTCAAAGGACTTCACGCTGATGTTTGCCAGCCAACTTCTGGAGGAGAAAAACACCCTCGAGTTCTATCAGATCAGGAACAAGTCCACCCTCCTCATGGTGGTGCAGCTGCCCGGCGGGCACTGAGCATGACGTGGGCTTCGGGACCATGAGGGGGACACGGGTACCCCCTCCAGGAGGGGTCGTCTGCCCTCTGAGGGCTGGCCAGGCCCACCTCCTGGGTGTGCCTCGGTGGGCCCAGCTGGGGACTGGGGCAATAAATGGTCCTTGGTCACAGCTTGGCTGTGCCTTGTTGTCTGGGGTGGGGTCCCTGACCTGGTATGGGGGGCACCAGCATGGGATGCTCCACTGGTGGAGGGCACCCCGGGAGTGCAGGTCCACAGGGCCGTGGGCCCCCCAGTACAGCCGGGATGGGGCCTCGCCCCAGCCCCCTGCTATCTGGACAGGCTCCCCAGGGCTCTCCGGGGCTCCCCAGGGCTCTCTGGGGCTCTCGGGGGCTCTCCAGGGCCCAAGTCCAGTGGGCACAGCCTCCTGCCCTCAGGCTGCTCCGCTCAGATGTTTGGTGCTGAGGCCCATCCTGGCCCCTAGTGCCCCACCCCGGTGCCTGCCCTTCCAGCTCTGGGGCCCCCGTCTTCCCTGAAAAGGTCCCAGGTTCCCTCCAACTCCAGCTCCCCCACAGCGTCATCCTGTGGGAAGGCAGCCCCCAGACCCGCGGCTACCCCATCCTCTGAGGCCCCCTTGGGGCTTCAGTGAGGAGGGGGAAGGTCCCCAGGGGAGTGGCGCAGCACCCCAGGATCCCCCAAAGCCCTGAGCTGGCCCCATCCAGGGCCCTGGGTCTGTGGACGGCATCACCTCGGGGGCCCATCGTCCTGTTAGCCTCGGTCCCCAGCTCAGGGCAGAGGACCACACCGTTGGTGGGCACTGTGGCCCTGGAACCCCACTGGCCCCTTCTCAAGGGCTGACACCTGCACCCAGAGGTCCACCTTCAGGCAGGAGGGCACAGCAGCTCTGCAGTTGTGGGGTCCCCCTTCCCTGGTAAACTTGGGGGACATGGAAAGACCTCAAGTCAATCTGTGGGTCCCGGGCTGGTGGTGAGGCGGGTTCTCAGGCACCTTAGGGGCCGGTGGGGGTGGCCCTCCCTGGTGCCCAAGGGGGTGGGCTCTGAGGAGGCACCGGGACCCTTCCCTGCCCCCGAGGGTGCTGTGTGCAGGGTGGGCTCCCAGCACACTTCCGACTATTGTCCCCTCCGTGGCGGGGTCAGGAGCTTTCGGAGGAAACCGGACGCACGTCTGCTTCCTTCGGGGCCTGCGCCCGCCCTGCAGCCCCCGCTGCGCCCTCTGCTTGGCTCTGGGTGAAGTGTCCTCCTCCGAGGCTGGTCACCGCCAAGAAGACACATTCTTCACTGAGGCTCTGACCTGTGGTGGGGCGGCCTCTGGGGAGTGAGCAGGTGGTTGTGCCCCCCCAGGAGGACATCTGGGGTCCCAGGAGGGGGCGGAACCTCAGGGGGTGCACGGCCCAGGGGCGGTGGGGAGGGTCCACTGGAGGATGACCCCCTGGCCGGCTCCCAGTGCAGTCACCCAGGGCTGCTTCCAGGCCTGACACCCCTTGACACCCCATCAGACCCCGTGGGGTCGGCCGGGGCCACTGGGCTCTGACCCCTGCCCGCCCCTGGGGGTCACGAACCTCCAACTCCAGGGAAGGCGGGGAGAAGCCCAGGGACCCCATCTCCCTTGGGGTGATCACCGGTGGTGGGAGGAGGCACAGTGGAGGGTTCTGTTGGGGGGTCGAACGTGGGTGGGTGGGTGTAGTCGGCCGTGCAGGGAGGGGTTGGAGGGGTGTGGGTGCCGTTCGGGCTGTGGGCGTCTGTCCTGGCTGGGAGGGCCCGTGGGGGTCACTGGGCAGGGCTGGGACAGCAGTGGGGTCTCTCTCGGGGTCCAGGATGATAGGCAGCAGCCGGTGGCTCCTGCAGCTGATTCCAGGGCTCCCCACCCCCACCTTCCCGGATGGCTGAGGGGTTGGCGGGGGGAGCACAGACAGGCACCTGGGGGTGTTCCTTGTTTACAGGGAGATTGAAAGGGCAAAGCTGAACCAGAGACAAGCTCGGGGGATTTCCAGAACGCAGGGCTGGGGTTTCCATTCCTTCAGTCCCTGGGACCAAGACTGACCCTGGCCCTGCAGTGAGAGGCGGAGCCTGGGGAGGCCCCTGCACAGCCCCCTCCCCGACCCCACACCCGGGTCCGACACGTCCCAGCCGGCCTCGCCCTTCCTGATGGGGGTGGGGGGGGGACTAGGCTGGGTGGCAGCGGGCTGACCCCCCATGGACACGTGTCCTCCCGACCCTGGACGCCAAGCCACGGCCCCAAGCACAGCACTGACCCCTGGGCTCAGAGGGAGGCCTGGCCTGGTCACTGGGTGTCCCGCTGGCCCCAATTGGCCCCAGGCAGAGCTGTGACCCCTAAGTCCCCTCCCTCGTGCCCCGCTTTGTAGAGATGGCCTTGCCCAGTGGCCACGGCCTCCTTCTCCAGGACCCTCCAGGACACGGTCTGCAGCGGCCCACAGGGTGGGCACCTCTGGGCCTGGGACTGAGACCCCTGAGTCATCGTGAGGGCAGGGGGGTCTCTGGGGAGCTCCCATTGGGCATGGGTCGCTGCGAGCAGGCCCACATGCTCTGGCGCCTGGGGACCCTCCCACGCTCTAGGCCTGAGTTTCCCCAACTCTAAAATGAGGTTCTCACACCACACCCAGGAAGGGCTGGACCAGGCCGAGGTTTCCGGGGACGTCAATGTTAATTGGCGCTTAGTGTTTCGTGCAGCGTCGTTTTCGGGGCTCACAATGAGCAGGTAGGTATCACCTCCTCCCCCGGGGAGCCGAGTCACACTGGTTGACTTCCACCCCAGTGCACACCGAGGCCTCTGGGAACCAGGAAGGGAGGCTCAGTCGGTCTCTGCATCCTCTCCCACATCCCCCTGGCCGTCCACCAGGCTGGAGCCCTCCCTCCAAGGTCCCTGCTTCATCACTACCCTCACCCCCTGGCCTGCCTGGGTCCCAGCGGGCCCTTCTCCTGGCCTGGGAAAGAGCCTTCTAGAACAAGGATCCAGCTCCCACAGAGTGTCCTTCCTGCCACCCCCACCCTCCCAGAGACAGGGCCCGTGGCCTGGTGGGAGGGCCACCTGTCCCCAGGGGCCATTCGCTCCAGTCCTGGCTGCTGGGCTGGGCACCGTCCTGAGCCCTGGACCCTTTCCGGGAGGCAGGGGGAGATTCGTATCCAGCTACCCCAGGTGAGGACACAGCTTTTCCCCCAGCTCAGGACCCCCAACACCGCCTTGTCTCAGGCTCTCCTGCCCCCCACTGCTGGGTGTCCTGGAGCTGCTGCTGGCTCCACCCAGATCAGGGAGTGATGCCCCTCTCAGCGGCCCCAGTGCAGGCCCCAGCTGGAGACCACCTCGCCCCACCTGCCTGGCTCCCCGGAAGTCCCCCCTTTAAAAGCCCTTTCCACGCCAGGGCAGGGGGTGGGCCCCACATCCCTCCTGCCCCAGAGCACCAGGGGGCCACCCCCTCCCGTGTCTGGACCAATTTCCCCACAGGTATCTAAGGGTGCCCCCTCCCTAGCGCTAAGGGGTACAGGGATGGAGAGGGCCAGACACAGGACAAAGCATGGAGTGGGCTGGTGGGAGGGGATGGACAGACTCCCTCAACCCTCCCTCAATCCCACCCACAGCCCACCCAGAGAGGAGGGTTACCCAGGAGATACCCAAGGGGAGGGGCAGGAAGAAGTTCCACCATGCCTGGGGTCTGTGGAGGGGGGAGGAGGAGTCACGTGACCCCAGCCCCACAAAGGGCCCCGACTGATCATCCTATGTAGGGAGATGCCCCCAGCTTGTGCGGGGTGGCCATGCTGCTCCTTGACCTGGGGCATTCCTTGGGGGTGGGGCTCCCCGAGACTGACTATGCCCAGGCACAACACCCTGGGGGGCATCTGGGGGCAGCCTGTTCTCTGCTAACTGAGGGAGGGGCTCCCCCAGGTCGGGCTTCTCCCTATTTCTCACCCCTAGGTTGTGGGTGAGGTCTCTGAGGGTCCCTTAGAACCTCTGCAGCTCTCTAACGGGGCTGGGAGTCCCCACGCCACCACACCAGAGGGTCCCCAAAAGATAAACACCCTTTAGCCTCACCCTTTAGACCAGAGACACATGAGCACAGCTGCAGACTCTGCAACCAGCTGGCAAGTCCCCCAAACACAGGAGCCCGTCCCTCCCTCCGCTCTCCCCAGGCTCTGCAGGTGCAATCAGCCAGGGACCACCACCCCTGTTGGCCAGGGGCCTGTAGCCCCCTCCCTGCCCCAGGCAGACCAAGCAGCTGGCAGGACCCCCAGGGGCAGTGAGGGGCCCGGCCTGGCAGTGGCCCCCCAGGCTGGCACCTGCAGGGTTGGGGGCCTCTGTCATGGGTTTGTTTCTTTACATTTCAAGCTAGTGATCACCTCTAGAAAAGGTCTGAACCTCATCTGCTCGCAATTCAGTTAAGTTTGCGCTTCAAAGAATCTCCCACTCAAATAAATATTGCATAGACAGTAATTTCAAAGGAAAGAGCACTCAAGACAAGAACTAGAGTTGTACATGTATTTACTAAAGGAGCACTTAAGGTAGAAGGAACAGGTTTACAAAGCGAATGTAAATGAATACACGACCAAGCCCATGAACTCTAGTCTCTCCAGTTGCTGCAGAATCTGAGAAGAGAGTTTTTGAAATTTTCTGGGTTTTTACCTACAACTTCAATCTTAATCATTTGTATCACACTTCTTTTTTTATGTTTAGCAAATGATAAAGCCTTAGTTCAACCTCATCAAAAAGCAAGTGTCCCATAGTTCATACTAAAACTTAAGTGAACTAAGATAAGAGTTGTGTATTTCTGGATTGACCGTTAGTCATAAATAAAAACTTTCCATCATTTTAGCCAGCATGTAATTGGTTAAGAATGTATTCACAGTCTTGGAACTATGACTCATATAAAGAGCAGGACGGTCTTTCGTTGTCTGTGTTGACAACATTGGGAAGTTCTTGTTATTTTTACGGTTTCCCAGCCTTCCTCAGTCTATGCATCGTTCCTTCTCCTCTCCCTGTGTTTTTGGGCCAGCTCTGTCTCCCTCTCAGTTATAACTGGGTCAGTCTCTGATATAGGACTTGTGGGGTACGAGTCATGTGATCCAGTTATTATACTGAGGCCTTTCCGTGTCTCATTCTTAGGGAATAATATTTGGAATCCTTAGGCAAATGTTCAGATAAATATGCCTCAGTATCTGAGGGGATGACCAGTTCTTTCCCATCAGAATAAAAAAGATCTGGTGGTTTATGAGGGCAGCAAGTGACGCATCAGTGTCTTCATTCGCAGGTTCCTCACTACAGGAACTTTCCTGTAACACCGTCTCCCGCTGCTTATTTTCCATTTTTCTATACAACTCATTCCGTCTTTTACCTGATGGAAATGTGGATCTCCCAATTCTCCTGTACACATTCCATGAGGGCCTGCTGACACTGCTCTCTGAAATTCTGCCTTTTAGATACTCACTAAATCATGGTTACGATGCAATCGGTTGGGATCAGTGGCCCGCTTATTTAAGGCACCAGCTACTTCATCCACAGTTTCTGGTCACATTGCTCCTCTGCCAGGATTAAAGTTTAAAGGATATTTACAGTATTCTGTAACAGTTTATCTAGCTCGGGGTGATCAAAATTTAAATACCTTATCATTGCTCTATTTACTTTTCTCGGGGGATCCCAAAGCCCACCATTACAATATATAGCAAAGCATTGTTTAGGATCAGATTTAGGCTGGAACTTACCTCCACCGAGTGGCACATTCACAACAGAGAAAAACCAGAGTCCCACGTGGGGACACAGTTACCGTCGCATTCCCAGTCCCGGAGCGCTGAAGGCCGTGGAGACGGACATCCCTGAGTCTCTTCCCAGGTGATGGACGGGGGACCTCCTGTCGAGTCGCGTGAGTGCTCTGGCGGATCAGGATGCTCGGTCGGTGTGGACCCGGCTCGGTGGTGGGAACGGAGCTGCCGCCGGGACGCAGGGACTCAGGCTCAGCTGCCAGTCGTGCTTGCCTGTGAACTGCACACGGTGTGTCCCCACGCCTCCTGGATGCTCAGTTCTTCATTAGGTTCCTTGAGCGAGGTCTCATGGAAATGCTGTAGGACACTGGGGTTTCCGTGGCCCTCTCCTTGCTCCCTCGTTGTTCCTTTTTCTTTCGAGAAGCACGAAGCTATGACAAGATCCTGAAGCTCAACAGAAGACTGCTATTGCCGTAGCGGCTGTGGCGGCAGTGGGCCAAGTCTTTGCCTGCTTCTCCGGGCTGTCCGATCCCCTCTGGAGCACCTCCTGCAGGCCAGTCCAGCACGAGAAGATCAGCTGTTCCATCTGCTATTTGTTCTCCCGTGCCAAACCGTGTGTCAGTGACCTGACTTCAATCTCCGTCAGTTTAGCTAAGACCCCAACAGGATGTGGTGAGCTCACTCGTATCCTCGGAACTTGAAAATTACCCAAAACTACTGTTAGCCCTTCTGGTGGGGTTTCTTTATCTCCCTCCCAAAGCATCTTACTGCATCATTAACAGTGATAACGGAGGATTGAAACTGAGGTATATGACAGTCTATGGCATCAGACATAATTATATAACTCCCATCCTTCAAGGAAAGGAATTCTAGATAAGGTGATGAGACTGTCCAGTTTGGGGACATTCCCTTCCTGTTTTGTTGCCACCAGGTTGATGCATTATGACTTCCTCACAAATCAAATAGTCTCTCTCTTCACATTCCCTTGGCTCAAGATAACATTATTAGTACATTCTTGACTTATATATGCGTAAGGTTGATGTACTTTTATTAGCGGTAGGTAAGACCCTGTTCTTAGCAGATGTCAAATATTCATTACTTGCCAATTGGTATACAATATTTTTCTGGGTAAAATTATTTCATAATAAATCCTTATTTCCCCAAATTTTAATTTTGAATGTATAAGTTATTTTAATATTATGTATAGTACTGTGGACTTTTTTTTGCATATGATGTTGAACGATAGTTATTCCTTTTTCAATTCAAGTTCCGTTTAGCCTCTTCCAGTCTACTCTTCCTCCTAGAGAGTAATCTAAAGTTGGGTATGTAGGATTGTATTAATATTGCTGTAGCCATGTCATCTATATGTTGAGTCTATTCTGTGGTAGTTTTCATAAGGGTCACCATGTGGTTTTTTAACACGTGTGACCCATCGGTCAGCAGATGGTCATTTAGATCCGAGACCTTGGATAGCGTTGCTATGGGATTAGCCATCGTAAGACCTATTTTTTGTAACCTTTGAATATTAATTAAGGTCTCTTTGCTGCTTTTCTATGGGACAATGAAGTGCTATCCCATGCTTATCTTCAATTTGTGTTTTTGCTATATTAAGCTGTTCTATTTATCCCCATATCTCGTCTTCAGTTAGTAATTCTTTAATGTTAATATTATGTCTTGTATTCAAGTTGTAAAAAGTTTATTCAATGAATCAGCAATATCCTCTACATTTTTTTTTTTGCTTTTGCTATGCACTTTAGTTATAATGAATATATTTCACATTTTGTTTCCATTATTTTCTTTTCTTCTCTACATATTGGGGCTGGAAACATTCTTGAATAAGGTGTTTGACCCGAGTCATGCTGAATTTCAGAAGCAGTCCGTTGTGGATAATAAAGACAAAATTCCCTAGCAGAGGATTTAGACTCATATTGACATTTAACTTCCTCCTCTTGTATATCATTTGAATCAGGGAACTGTCTCCAAAATTGACAAGCATAAGGATAAGTATTTTTAGTTTTGGTGATTTAACATCCTCAGGCAATATCGTTCTTATATTCTTTTGAAAATTTTCACAGACTCCTTCCCACAGTGAATAAGTGGTACAGATAGAGTTCAAAAAATACATTAATCCTGGATGATTTCAAAATTGTGCAATAGTAAGGGTTTTAACCAATTATTTTGTACATTTTTTATTAGAATTATTCCTTTATTTCTGTTCTGGACATGAGGAAAATCCTTTAACTGACCAGTTGTATTTTTCTCGATCATAATAAATAGTTTTTTATTTATCATCTGTTCTTAGTTGTAATTTTGGCTTCTTGCCACCATTCATCATACATGTTTGTAGAAGAAAATGTGGCTTGTTTATATGTAGCATTACCTCCAGGTTTGCTAAATGCTCCAGTTTGTGCATAATTCTGATCAGCAATGGTCCAGTTTCTTGGTTTCATTATCTATGGTTAGATATAATATTTCCAAACACTAAGGATTATAGTGTCAGGGATGCCACTATACCATGACTGAGGAACGAGGAAATGGTCTTGAATAATTTCAGGACAGGGTCAAGTTCTAACTGAACCATAATGCACCAGGTAACAAAGTCCAAATTCTTGGCAACAACTTTTCTGTTGATATTGTTCTTGAGTGTGTGGTTGTTCTAAAGGTACATCAAAAGTAAGAGGATTTCTTGTAATTGATCAAACACTTCATTAATTAATTGTGTTAAGATCTTTTGTCCCTGGGCGGTATATATTTGACTTTCTTGAGCGAGATTTCATGAAACTATCAAAATTACTTGTGAAATACACAATGTACGTTCCTTGTGAACAATGGGTTTCGGGAAATGTTCCCAAAACCCACCTTGTGGAACACCATGTTTGTCTAGTGGACAGAGTTCACTGTTGGATGCACGGTTCACTTCTCATGATCATATTGTGGAAGAGCAATAAGGGTGGCGGTTACAAGGGTAGCACTTGTTAGACTCCAAGAAATAATTGGCCCAGGATGATGAATTACATTTTTCCAATGTAAACTAAAGATTGCTGAAAGTGTAAAACCCATAACAATCCCATAATAATTAATCCAAAAGCCAACCAGCACAGAGGCCGAGTGGAGGTAGCACATAACGTATATTAAAAGTATTTCAGTCTCATATGTGTAGTAGGTTTCAAGATTTTTTTCAACTGCCCATCCTGGGTCTGCCGTATTAATATTAGGGTGTTTTTTTTTTAACCCAAAGCTCCATATCTTTAGCTCTGTTCCACATCCTCCAGTCCTGAACATTGAGGACTGGAGCATACCTCTTCCTGATGGCCAGTAGGCGTCAAGTTATCAACAGTAACTTTCCATCATTGGTAAAGAAGGTCCAAGATTTCGACAGTGTGGTTACCAAAGACAGAAATAATTCAGGTAGGCTTTTTCCATGCAGGACGAAGAGGCCTGTGTCTCTGTACCTCCTCCTGGGCAGATTGGCCAAGAAAGTGTCCAACCAGGAGTGAAGCTTTGTGGTGGTGTGGAAGGAGTTAGCTCTTCTCTAAGTTCCTGTCAAAGAGACAACTCTTCTTCCCGAGACAGATGAGAATTATCTTCATTTGCAAAGGGCAGAGTCTACACCGGACATCCACTTATGAGGTGTCTGGTGAGTGTTAGTAAGGGGTATATTACTGATGGAGAACTGGACAAAAGGAATAAGCGGCTACCACTTCTGAGGCCTTCCATACAACAGTTTAGTCAAGACACACTCTCTCTCACCATTTTCCTTTCCACTACTTTGGGGATGATAAGGGGTACTAAATTCCAACCGTATATCTCTGTCCCGAGCCCACTGGTGTACGTGGCAGAAGTGAATGCAGGTCCTTGATCAGAATGCGGTGTCTTAGGAATTACAGTAGCGATAGGATGCTGAGGGCCTCGGCAGTTGCGTTACCATCTTGGGCCTTGCTGGGAACAACCAAAAACATCCAGTTCCAGGATTAACAGTAACCAGAATATGTTCATAGTCATGAGATCAGGGTAAAGGACCAATATAATCCGTATAAAATTTTTCAAATGGTTTGTCAGGATGATTAATTGTTTTTGGGAGGAGTGGGAACTCGAGAGGAAGCATGAGTTATGTGGCACTCCTCACAGTTGGCTATGACAGATTTCAGTGTTTTAATCATATTAGGCCATCAATATTTATTTCTTAGTTTAATTAAGGTGGTTTCCTATCATCCATGAATTGTCCCAAACATATGGTGGGCCTTTTGGGCTGGTTTTCCTCTCTCCATTACTGGAGGAATAATGCTTTCTCCCCATCTCGTACAACAAAAAATTGTTATCTTTTCAGATTATGTATATTTAAGAGGGTGCCCCATGGGTTAGGACTCTTAGGGCCCAACACCTGTTCCAGCTCCTTGTCGAGGCCTGGTATTGCATTCTCCATCCCCGTCATGGAGCTACTTTGTGCAGCCAACTGATCTGCCAGTGAACTCCCATCGGTGTGAAAGGAAAGGCCTTGTTTTTGATGCCTGGCTCACGTATCACCTGGATACTGGGCTTCTTTTGCTTACACTCAGCAATTGTTTTCCATCTGATATACGCTGCAGGGGTTTCTTCGTGTTCTTAAGGAAACCACTGGATATCCAGTTATCCAAGTCGTCGTTAAAACTCTTGGGTAGATGCGTACACTCTGTGACCATCATAGCAGGTCCTTCATCTCTCCTGGCTTCTTTTATAGAAAACTAGAGCACTTACTTCAGCATATTGTGCAGCGTGATCCCCTAGGGGAATTTCCACTGTTTTATAATAAAAATATTAGTGTCAAACTTACTCTTAATATTCTTATGTCAGAAGAGTCTTTTTTTCTGGGGAACTGGAGATTTTCTTGCAGAGCCGTCAGTATAACGTACAGTGTGGGCCGAGTGTGGGGAGGCGGAGGAGATAATCCACCCGTCCAGGATGGAGGTTTCCAAGCTGATGTTTTTCTCTCCTTTGATTCAGCGTTTGTGGGGTCCTACCCCAGTCTTCACCTCTTCAGCGGTCTGAACAAGGGAGAATTGTCCTTTTCTTTCTCGGGGAATCTCTGGGAGAGGTTTTCAGTAGCTGTTACGTCACCATGTTGATGATGTCACTCGGGTCAATTTTGCTGCCCATCCTCTTATGAGTACAATTTATACAAACCTGTGGGCTGAAACGGTCACATCTATGTCTACGTGCAGACACCTCTGTAGAACTCTCAGGTAAACTGAGCCGGCCCCCACCGCTGCCCCTGCCGTTGGGTTTCTTGATCCCCCTCCAGGGCACAGCCCTGGGACCCACCGTCACAGGAGGAGACTGACACAGGCCAGCCGGGCTCCTGCGTTGCTGGGACGGCCCCGACGAGCCAGCCCCAGGCTCTGCCCTCCCCCTCTCCTGCCTGGAGAGGCCCCGTCTGTGGGTCTGGGGTCCCCTCGGGAGAGCTCTTCCCCCAGGGGTGGAGCAGGGGCAGCAGCACACACGCCGAGCACTGGACTCAGTGTGACCTGACGCTCAGCCACCCCTCCAGGGTCTGTTCTGACGACCCCCTCTTCACCCCGTGGGTGCAGGAGTGACCCCCAAACTAGTGGCATGAGATGGCCGAACACACGAGCCTCAGCCTGGTCGGGTGAGAGGAGCAGCCGTGTCTTGGTCCGGGCTCCCCTGGCCCCACAGGAGGACACTGCAGGCCGCGCAGGCCCCCGGGACTGCCTCGGGAGCAGAGGAGGGAGCAGGGCCTCGGGAGGGGCTGAGTGGTTGCAAGAGGGGGGCTGCCGCAGGGTTCCACGGGGGCACGGGGAGGCCAGTCTATAACCCTGGGGGGCTGGCAAGGAAACGGGGCCCCCCTAGGCTGAGGACAGGTGTGGGCAGCTGCCTTCAACACTCTATGGCTCCACTAGGCCTTCCCGGGAGCCTGACACCTGCCAGGCCCACCTGCCCTGTGCACCCACGATGTGAGCCCAGGGCCCACCCCACACAGACAGCGTGGGTGAGGGGCCCACCATCTTCTGCCCCCACTAGGGACCTGGGGCTCACAGGGCTTGAATAACTCCCAAGGCTATTACCTTGGGGTGTGGGGTGCCAGCTGTGGGCACAGTGTCCCTACCGGGTGCAGCCCCTCTGGTCCCCGGGCTCAGAGGCCCAGCTCCGGGTGTCTCTGCAGGCTCCGGACCCCTTCAGAGCCCTGACCAGAGCCAGGGCAGCTCCCAGGGTTGGAGGGTGGTGCCTCCTACGTGGGGTGAGGGGACTGAGTCCTGGGGTGCGGCCAGAGTGTCCAAGGAACAAAGAGCAGAGTCCGGGGAG